>NW_027188500.1:0-20928 GCF_041381155.1 Argopecten irradians | reverse complement strand
CGATAACTAGGCGGTTTACTTCTATTTCTATCAAGATATGTTTTTAAGGCAATTACGGAGGGGTTATCTCTAATGGAAGTTGGAAGTTCGTTCCACAGGTGAATAGTGGTAGGAAGGAAAGAATTTTTATAAGAACTAGTGTTTAGTCTTTATAGTGTATAAAAGGTTTGATTGCCTAGTTCTTAGGTTATGTACATTTACTTCAGAATTTCTTCTAGGTTGTAAATTTGAAAGAGAAGGAGGAGTATGATGATGAATTATGTTATGAAGCTTTATTATTTTGTGTTTTTTCCTACGTTCTGCTAGTTTGTCCCAGCCTGTATCTTTATATAAAAGGTCAATACTAACTAATTTTTGTTGCCCCAGTAACTATTCTTGCTGATTCCTTGTGTATTAATTCTAATTTATTGTTCAAAAAAGTTGGAAGAGAGTCCCATACGACGTCAGCATACTCAAGTATAGGCATAATATATGAGAAATATATACGTTCTAAAGTGTTTCGGTCAAGACAAAATTTAAGTTTTCGTAATACTGCAAGTCTTTTGGATGCTTTTGAAATAATACTGTCGACATGATTAGTCCAACTCAAATCAGTGTTAAAATATAGACCTAAATGCTTATGAGATATAACTGGGTTTACGTTAGTATTGTTCATACTTATTTGCGGGAGATTACTTTTTGTAACTTTTTTACTGACTAATAACGATTCTGTTTTATTTGCATTAAAAGTGACTAACCACTGAGTGGCCCATGATTGAATTTTGGAGAGATCGTTATTTATAACATTAGCTGCATTAATTGCATTATCTATCACTAGATAAAGAGTAGTGTCATCGGCGAATAGTTTGATGATACTGCTTATATCCGATACTATATCATTAATAAATATTAAAAAACAGTAAAGGTCCTAATATGGAGCCTTGAGGAACGCCAGATTTAATAGTGCTATAATCTGAAAATTCTCCATTAATTACAACCTCGTTGTTTTCTACTAGAGAGATAACTTTTAAACCACCCCAGAATGTTTCCCGTAATGCCTGCATTGTTTAGTTTATATAGTAATCCCTTGTGCCAAACGCGATCAAACGCTTTACTTATATCTAGAAAAATAATTTGTACTTCCTTTCCGTGATCTAATGCTCTACCAATGTCGTTAGTGATATTTAACAGTTGATTTACAGCAGAATCACCACTTCTAAATCCTGATTGGTGCTCAGTGAAAAAGGAAGAATCACGCAGAAAGTTATGAACAAGTTTAAAAATGCACCTTTCCATAACTTTACCTATTATACTTATTAGTGAGATTGGACGATAATTGGAGAGAGTACTTGGGTCGTCCTTTTTAAATATGGGGATTACGTTTGCCCTTTTCCATACATCGGGATAACATTGATTACTTAATGATTTATTAAAAAGATTACAAAGAGGTCCTAGTAATTGTCGTTTGCCTTCTTTTAATAATTTGCCACTAATCATATCGGGTCCGGTTGCTTTAGAAGCATCTATCATATCAATGGCGTCAGACACACGTCTTGGGGTGTGATATTGATTTCATCAAGTTTAAAGGTATGATTATCATTAATATTCGGTAGAGTTTGATGTGAATCGTCAAGTTCAGTTTGTTGGACGAAATAGTCATTAAGTATATTGGCCTTTTCTTTGTCAGTGGTGTATTCGATATTATTGTAATTCAAAGTTGGTTGTTGTTTTGCATGAGAACTTTGTTAGGGAGTTCAGGGTTTTCCACCATTTTCTGGACGAACTAGATGTAGATTGTAACTGGGAGGATATTCTATTATAGTAATTATTTTTTGCATTACGGATAGCATCGACACAGGCATTTCTTACTTTCCTGAATTTTTCCCAGTGTAGAGGATTTTGTGTATGTTTAGCTTTAGCATGAATTCTTTTTCTAGCTCTGATTAATTTACGTATATTATTATGTATCCAGGGAGGATCATGTTTTCGTAGTATTATCACTTTATTTGGTATAGTATCTAAGGCAACTCTTGATATCGTCATAGAAAGACAATCTGCAGTGTTATCAACTGATAATGCCTCTGTTTCGTTCCAGTTGACATTACTCAATTTATCACGATAATTGGAAAAATCGCAATCTTTATATAGCCATATACGACGTTCAATACATTTATTATTTGGTGATCGTTTAAATTTCAAATAGGCATATATGGGACAGTGATATCTCAGGTTGCAATTTAGAAATGGATCACCTACATACGAATGTTCAACAATATCACAATTGTTGACGAGGAACATGTCAAGTAAGGAACTTGAAGTTTCGGTAAAATGTGTTGGCTCAGTAATTAACTGCTTTAGGTCAAATTGGTGCATAATGTTTTTAAGAGCACTATTGCTCGTTGAGAGTATATTGTCATACAAATCTCCAGTAATGATAATGTTAGTAATGCCGATATTAAATGCTAATTCTAGAGAATAGTGGATCATATCCCAATATTGGTCGGTAGCGTTTGGTGGGCGATAAAAAGTACCGAGTAAAAGTTTCTGTGATCCTAGCTTTAATTCTAGCCAAACACTTTCGATGTTCCTTACCTCGAGATCTATACGCCGTTTAACAAATATTTTTTTCCGAACGTATACCGCAACGCCTCCGCCAATTCTATCTTGCCTGCTATGACAAAAAGGAGGATAAAAATCGTCATTAATTAGGTCGTTCAACGACTCGTTCATAGGGTTTAGCCAGGTTTCAGTGAATGCCAGCACGTCAAACACATTAAGTTCTGTAAATAACACATCAATTTTAGGTAGGATGCTCTGTACGTTGTAGTGTACAAGACTGAATGTTCATCGTCTGAAGGAGGACCTGGATTTTGTTCAACATATCCACATTGTACAAGAAGATCGAGCAGAATTAAGAGGATGTTTAATGATATAATAGAAAGTAGTAAGACATACCATAACTTAGGTAGTCCATGGACATGGGCATTATTTGACCCTTTTATGATTATACCATTAAAGCGAATAGTCGGGCAAGTGACTGTAAAATCGGTAAAAATGGTATTAATATATCCGGTATAATTTCTTACGAATTAGAAAAATAAAACTTTCCGTCAAAATCGCTGTACATGCGAAGAAAATAATAATATCTATGGGAATCCTAAAAGTCCTCCCGGACGGCTAAGAGTGCAGTTCAATCTTAACGCATGCGCAACACCCACCACTCTCCGTAGTAAACAAAACATGGCTACCGTAGTTTTGAACCAAAATGTTTCCGCCAAAACAACCAACTGACTCACCTAAAATGCGAAAGGAAAGGCAATGGAGCAGCGACAATCCCAACAACTGACTCGGTAAACATTACGACGCATGGAGAGTGTTAATACAACTTGTTATAGTGAAGAGAACAGTTCAAACGAGCACGCGGCTCCGGACCGCTACTGTACGTACCTAACAGTTAGGCCTACTACGTACCCGGTACTCCCTGCTCAGCTGATTGTGAGTGAGTCTTCGTATTTTGATCATTATGTAAATAGTCCCTAGCAGTATTTTTTCATAAATGAGTGGTCACATATGGTCACATGTTTCATACCTGTTCCCCAATCGCGTAAAACGTAACCTTGGGGTAAATAGCGGTTCTTTAGTGGGGCCTCTTTAGGGGTAATGAATGCCCTGTATGCTACCGGTCAATTCATACAGTTCTGATGTATATATTTATAGATTTTTAATTTTTGTAAATTTTTGTTCTGTACATGTTCTGGTAGTGTTATACACATACATTGTATATAGGATTTACATTGTAGGTTAATTGGTAAAATTGTATTGTATATGTTCTGATATACACATATACATATGTACATGTAGGTTTTAGCTTGTTCTTTAGATATATATATTTGGAGGACACATACAATATTATTTCTGGTCATAATAATAAATAGTGTTTGTATATTTATTACAACTGTACCTGGTTCATGTGTATATGACAAACTTTACAGAGTTGAAATGTACTGCAGCCATGTATCATTTATAATTATTCTGAATTTTTGTTGGAACTATAGATAATGAATTTTGTATCTTTTTTGAAACAATATTTGATTCTATCAAATGCATCAGTGACACATTCACAACTTATAAAATGTTTTCTCTAAAATAAAAAAAAAACCTGTAGAATGAACCTACATTTATTCATTTATATATATTTAAAATTGATCATTTCAATTTTTGTCATATTCAACAGATATAAAAAATTGCTGGTTCTTTTTTTCAGGCACCATGCATGCATAGTGACATGAATACAGAAAGTTCATCCCTTGGACCTGTATACAAGTGTATGTATACATATACATACAATTAGCATCATATGAAGACTGAAGAATGTTGATTTGAGTGCTCTTGAAAGTAAACTTTTCCAATATGGACCTAGAAGATCATGAACAGAACATTTAAACAGTATTAATTTATTAAATGTTCCTTTCAACTGTAATCATTAAATAAAATTATGATGCAATACTTTTTCATTGTTTAACTTTGTAGAAATATTTGTTTATATTAGTCCTCTAGATCCAGTGATTATAATTCTTGCATCCATATGCCTGCCCATTTGTTTGTCAGGGCTTGTGAGATAGCTTTTCAATTACTTTTAAAATATAAGGATTTTTTTTTACATATAGCAATATAGATAACATTGTCTTAGGATTTCTAAATTCTACTTTACAAGAGAGTAGACTCAACATATAAATTAAACCATAAAACTAGCAAGTTATCTGAAATATTAAAAATCTTTTTGTCTGAACCAAATTTCACATTTATTGTCTATGTGTAACTTGTACATAGACCATTTATGTATTAATACTGTAGTAACAGTGATTACAAACACATAGACTAAAATGTAGTATGTAGTACTATGTACATCTGTCTTTGATTTGAGTTCTAAACAAAAAAGTGGTACCTATTGGGAAGTTGTGACTTGGGCGGAGGGTGAAATACAGAAGAAATAGCTACACATGGAAAAAAGAAAGATATACAGTACCATATGGATTCAAAGTTGCTCCAAAATCAATGAGACTAAATAACCAAAAAAAAGCCATGTAAACCCCAAATATGCAATGACCAGATCAATGATAAAGCACCCTTCCACTTCCAGTTATCTGTAGCTATTTCTTCTATATTTCAACCCCCCACTCAAGTTACAACTTCCCAACCTCATGATTCTTCTGTCTTTTAGCCCCCCCCCACCCCCACCCCCCCCAACACACACATACCTGATTGATTGTCATGTTATTTCAGGTTCCTATTCAGGTATTATTCCTAAAAACCAAAAAGGGTATACACACTGTGTACTCTCAAAGGAGGGAAACCACTTCATTCAAAAATGGAATTTACAATTTCATCTTAATTTTGAAATTTTCAATTTAATTATTAATTACTGGACTATTAAAACAGTATAGAACCCCTCGGCTACAGACAAAGTACTGTGGTACACATTTCTCTTAATTAATTACTTTTCTTCAACTCAATCATCTTTTTCTCCAGAGCACAAAAAAGAACAGGAAACAACAGAAAAGGAAAGTAACATACATGTAGGCCTATATGTTTTCTGGAAATATATATGATGTGTTAATTCTCACAGCATAGGCCTACATGAATTTGAAGAATTAAATATTATCAATGTTTGAGAGAATTTCCTAGTTGTAATTCTATAGCAGCTACATGGAATGTACGTTTACATATATACATTGTACGATACATATACATCATAAAAGTTTCTTTCCTTCCAGCTGGACATTCATGTCATCTCTCTCCAGAACTCAAATATTGTTTACAAAAAAAAACACCAACCAGAGACATAGATAATTTAATTAAATCTCTGCAAAAAACTACACGAATAATTGAACACATATATTGTACTTGTAAAATATCTATGTATGAGCTAATTTATTTTCACATCTTTGACAGCTAAATGCACGGAACGTTCTATGGAACGTTTTCGTGTGGTTTTAAATGGGAACTTATGTTACGATTATTTGTATTTAACCTTCATGATTCGGTTGATGTAAAATACGACGAATGCTATGCTGCAATAATTGCCCCTTGCCGGGGCCCCATCTCTGCATCGACCGAATATTTGTGTCGATTTCCATGTACAAGATGCTTTTATCGAAAAATGCTCACAAAGCATTGTCATTAATGTAAGAATACTTCATTTGCATCAAATGTATCATCTCAAAACAACAATTTGCATACCGCATTAGTGGTTTATCACACGAAACGAAACCGACACGACTGAGAAAAACACATGTCCATGTTGACATTTCCACGCAGCCTCGTTTTCAAAGAGTTTGGAGAATTTATATTTAGAACTGTGCTAAATTTACACGGGGCTTCCCCAAAATTTCAATGGTCAAAACTGGACACCGTAAGCAGAACTTGACCATCATTATGGTATACAATGACTTTTGGAAGGCCAAAGAACGCATTTAGACTGGTTTCCTTTGCCCGACTATTCACTTTAATATAAAGAAAAATGCACATAATTACAGGTAAGGCTTTCCATTGATAGAGGAATACTAGGTTTACCGCATATACAGTCAGTGGATCTACGCGTTTATGTAATGGTGTGGTAACGGATTTGTCATAGAAGGCGCCGGTTTTAATTCGATGGCATATTGCATCAGTCGGCATCAGGTAATACCAGACATGTAGAAAAGGTAAGTATTAAAAACCGCGCCCTCTGCAATAAAGTATTCAGGAAAAAAATGTGAGTCATAAGAAGTTATGCAAAAAAAGAATTGATGATCAGTACCCGGATGTTTAGCATTCCAACAACAACAGCAATAGCAACAACAAAATATATATACAAAAAGAAACATAAATGGAAAGATATGGAGACATTTTTGCACCATAGAGTGATTAAGGTAAGTAATATTATTGTACATTCAACTTTAGCAAGGACATTTTTTAATCAATTTGATAATATCAATCATATTTAATTAGTACTTATACAACATGGTACGGCAACTGGATGCAACACTCAAATGACGCTGCCAGAACTCAGCGTACTTGACGATTATTGGTTTCAACTCCCTTCCAATGTCCGTAGAGAGTTGAAACAGGATTCAATAAGAATTCTATATGAGGTAAGTGACTACATTCAGTGTCGTAGATAGAATTTCACCCTACCTGTCATTCACTGGCAAGCGAGACACCATTTTGGACAGTTGTGTGGACATGTCCATAGGGTACAAGATCACTCTCGCGTCGGATAGAGACTTTTTCACCGGAGAGATTTTTTATGAAGATTTTCCCGTCGATAGTCCAGGTTTGCAGGATCTTTTTGGATTTAGCTAAGTTTCTAAGCATGAAAACATATGGAATTTCTCATCTTTGTGAGATCCTCATTTACCATAATGTTCTTGCAATCTGGAATATCCTTGAACTGTTTCCTCGCCACCATGATATTCCGTTTGGCCTCGCGACTAGCCAACCGAGCAATGATTTGTCGCGGTTTGTTGTTATTACGAGGTCCGACACGATGCGACCTAACGATGTCCTCCGGTCTGAGAATAGTGCCAGGAAGTTTGCTGACCTTTTCAAGAATCATTTCAGTTGTGTTTTCAACATCATTGGTCTCCTCAAAACCAGAAAACCTAACACATTCTTTGCGACTGTATTGTTCAAGGTCGTCTAATTTATGTTTCAGATCGTCATTTTCAGATTTAAGCACATTAATTTCAGCTCTGAGGGGCATTATTTCGTTGTTGACTATAGCCTGTATATCAGGTAACATAATATTTCTGACACTGAGGGCAATTCGCTGAATATCAAAGTCGGATAATGTGAGTATGGGAGGCTGTGAGCTCGAGGCCGGTGTAGACATAAGTTGTGGCTGTGCCTGGTTTTGGATCTGTGAGATACCTTGGGATGGGGGCAGCGAAGGTGACCCTTGGAAATTGAGTTGCTGAGGCGGGATATAGTTCATTGCCATGGTGGGACTTTGGTTGTTATGGTTCATAGTTAGATAACTACCATTTAAAATGGCACCGTTGTGGGCAAGTGGACTATCGAGTCTATTCTTTTTTGGTGATCTCGAGTTTGAAGACGTTGACTGTTGGGAACGGTTTCGTTTGGTAGTGTTTAATACAATGTTCATGTTATATGTAATATTGTTTCATGTACACGCACTCGGTGAACCAAGATCGCAGGTGAGTTGTCTATGGAACTATAAATAGACATCAGAACGTACAGGTGACAGGTAACGTGGGCATAACTGAAAGTCAGTGGACTGTGACACAAAGGCCAATATAAGAAATGTTATAAGGTGAAATAGCATCAAATACAGACATTTTTACCATCCTTTCTTCTCCACACTGCTACCTGAGCGAATCCTGGTCCTCCCGACATATTTATGCAACTCCATGGTGCCAAAATGATGGGTAATTTTACATATTTGTCGGAGCTCTGTTGAGAGTGACCACTCTACTTGCCGATCACGAGAAAATGCTTCCACTCTTCTTCATCTAATGAAAATTCATCTTGACATTTCAGTTAACCTGTAGGTTCAGTTAAATTTTTCATATTTGAAAAGAAAATCTGTATATGGGCGTATAAGTGGTAATAGGTTTTGTGACTGAGGGTTAGGCAGACGTTTACGAACAGCAGATATTAGTCCTTGAAATGGAAGGAAGTTGGTGTGTGGATTATCATATTTCTGTAAAAAAAATCAGAAGAGTTAATAAAAACATTTAAATTAACCATCTCACTATTACCTTCGCAAACTATTCATGCATACAATACAAAGTATGAAACGAAATCTTCCATGATAATTCTTATATGATGAATAATTACAAAAAAAATTCAATGAGTTGGGATAGCGGCATTTTAAGTTATTTGCATTGGATATGTTTCGCTGTTCAGGTTCAAGGTTTTGAAAAACAGTCATATATTTTAGACAGGTGATCATTGAACGATTTATATCAGGACTTTAAGTGGTGGAGATCATCGGCGGAAATAAGGTATGTCATGTGATTGTTCTAATACATGCCTAATACACCATGCTACCAGGTAATTACTTGTACTCAGTATAAAATCTGTAATACATTGTCAATACAAAACTCCTCAAAGTCGTAGGCATAATTTAGCAGGAGATTTGATAAAGCATTATTTACTTATATAAAATAGATATATAAAAACAATCAAAAATTAAACAAATTGTTTTTAATGATAAATGAAAATAAAATTAAAGGTAGGTTTCGCCCAATGAAATATAAAGACTACGAAATTGAAATTTATCCTTTACATAGATATAATCTTCAGATCATTTTCAATGCATACAGCGAACAATATGGGTGGTCAGTTGCCTAGCTTGACCAGGAAAATACTCCTCTAAAAATAGAGCGAAGTCAAGCTTTACATAGAACATGACGTATTTTTTTCCAAAACGAGGCCGCAGCAACAAACGGATGCGTGCAACAAAATGTCAGATAGAAGTGACAGTCTTGCCACGGCATGTTTAGTTAAAAAACAACAACAACAAATCGAAGTGCGAGGGACTGTTTATACATATTATATAATCTAAAACACTTCATGTTACTTACATACGCTCGCCAACTTTGTACACCAAATATACATGTAGTTAGTCTGCGGCTGTTTGTGCGCTGGCATATGTGTTGAAATTTAACTCACCACGTGCAATGCCGTTACACGAGTCCCAACAGATCCCGGCAAGTTCCGCTTGAGATGTGGCTTCTGTTTCTTCTATTGCTACATGCCATCTCTGAATTTAATTCCCTATAGATATCCTAGGGTGCTACCGAATCCATTATAATTTCCTCCACTTTGTTGCCGATTCAGATTTTTTTTTTCATCGCACACACTTTCGTTCAGCCATTTTGTTTACTTTTAGTGCGTGACAATGCGCATGCGCCAAACTTCGACAACACAATCCATCGCAGCTTCATTTGCATATTATTTTGTCTGACGGACACCGTAATAAATCAAGGATTTCCTTCAATTTTGTATTCAAGACACATTTGTTGAATCTCAAACACATAAAGAAATTAAATTGAGATATTTTAATATGTTTTTTCATCTTTTCTTCCGCTTATCGCAATTCACAAAAAAATATTTATTTGGTTGGGCGAAACCTAATTGGTCTAACATACAAGTTTTGTAGTTTTATAAAAAGCTCTGTGAATTTTACATATTCATAAGACTTGTCTCGCTTACTTCAGATGTAACCGGTACATTATGCATTGCTTGTGTTAAAGGGACAATTCAGTCTAAGAAAACATTAAAATTTGTACATATATCGAAAAAAAACCCAGTTCTAATGGAAATTAGATCAGTCGGTTTTACTGTGATATGCCTGAAAAGCCCATGGTTGTGACATGTGTGTAGATGTTCAAACTCGCTCGCTGTCCGCCATTACACATTGTGGTCGAACTTCTTGTATGCCGAACCCTGTCCCTTGCTCGTAGAGTAATGCAACTTTTGTCTAGAACTGCTCAAATCGCTCTGACAGTAGTGTGTTTACCTTATTAGGCGAATTGTCTTGCCTAAAAATCATTTTATCACCTTCTCAGTGGTTATGTAGTTTATTTGTTTAACGTGCGTGACTTTGGCTCGGGTATGGGATACAGCGTCCATATTGTGCCTGTTAATCGTATTGATCAACGAATTGATATTTCAACGATATTAATTAAAATATTAAACAATGACGTCGAATTTGTCAATATTTTATGTTATATGTTTCATAAGAAATGTAGAACAATACATTTATGCCATATTTTGCTTCTTGGTTATGTAAAGAATTAGCCTGAGTGAATTGTCCCTTTAAGTGCATTGTTGGATTTTAATTTTAGATGTCTACATCAGTTGGTGAAGTATATGGAGTTTGCATTTAGAACAACAACATGCGATAGGATCGAGAAAAGAATGCCTAAGAATACCAATTAAAGGGTTGTGTTTACTCTATTTATATAATTTGAAAAAAATAATGAAAAAATAACAATCATAGAGAAAAATAAAGAAAAATATTTTCTTTCTCTAGGAACCCTATTTAATGACATTTTAGCAAAATTGGTTCGTTTAGAGAAGTTAAGGGTGTATATTTCCTTTTACTGCGTAAGACACACGTGTCTAATTATAAACCACTAAATAGACAATTGTTAAATATGTATGTGTACGAGTTTCTACTATTGATATCTTCTTACGACCTTTAAGGACTCGCCGTTGTCATGTGAAATGAAGTCATGTGGCCGAAAAAAAACCCATTTACGTTGCTGAATTAAATGTAGATTATCGTGGGGTTTTTTTGTTCCCCATTCACATCAAATATTCGTAAGAAAACTCCATATCTAATATAAAAATTAAGAACCTTTGGCTCGGTCAATGTGGTGTAACAATTTATTAAGCTCAACAAAGGTCCATAATTGAAAATTAATGGTTTTACACAATCACGTTTTGTGTGAATGTCACGTCATTTTCTTTGAAATGTATGACATTCCGTTCGCAAACACATGACATAACTATCAATGCCTGTCCGGAATATTAGAAAACACATATACAGCTTTAGCTGTTGTGATTGGAGGTTATTCAGCGAGGGTTCAATATCTGGAACTCTGCTCGTGTAATTTGTGATTCGAATAATACCTGTGACTGCATGAAATTGGATAGGTGTAATCACTTATAAGCAATCCATGTGTGTACAACGTGTTAAAGGCCCACTACCTTTCTGATACGGCTTTTAATTTTTAAAATGGGAATGCAAAACGAGATCGAAAATTTGGTAGAGACGCAGAATTAAGTAACTTACCGTTAATATTAAACTACTCATCATCTACTGACAAATTTTAATTACAATGTTAATTTTCATAACGCGGGTCGTCTTATGTTTCCCGCTGTCGTCCTAAATACTGCGCGGTAGTTGAATATCACTGCGCCAGACGGTAAAAAACAGCGAAATGAATCTCCTCAGTTTTCATATATTACGCATGAAATTCTGCATATGTTGGGTGTTATTACCTGATCTTAGGCTATCAATATGGGTATTTTTTATGTTATTAATGGGGTTTTTAAGAAACCTTTAAATTTTGCTTCAGAAAAGTAGTGGGCATTTACATGTAAGTGTGTGTTGAGGTCTTAGTCCATTAACCACTTAATTAATACGATTTCTGAACTGTCTTGGTGTAATTTTCTTCTATCACTCCATAGTATTATTCCCTGATCAGATAGTACCATCGTCTTCACAATTAAGCCATCTCTCAACGTTACCTTGAAACAACTACGGGTTCAGCACACCATTTTAACATTGAGTCGTTTGAATGCTTACATCTGGTTTTCAATAAGGTCTTTCAAATGTTATATACTAAACGTTCATTGTCTATATTTACATTTTGCATTAGCAAATGAGATAAAACTTAATTTACTTTATGTATTGATATATTAACAACAACGAACACAACTTTGTGTATCTCATTGTTTTTCAATATCAAATTTTATTAAAAATTTACAGGATATTATATAATTGTCCTCACACATTAGATTCATTTAACACACAAACATACATAATTTTCATATCAAATTTCCTTGAATATTATCTTTTTAATAAATGGACATAAATTCTTTGTACACATCTAGCGATATCTCTCTACTACAGCCGGAGTAGTATGTTTGATGAGACAAAATAAACACACACAAAAATCAAAACGCAGAGAAAAAAAAACAAAAACACGATAATTTCATTACAGTAGGCCTATAATAGTAGGCCTGATATTACGTAAATCACACTAGAAAATGGCAAATTAGGTTATCCTACCCATCTTTTCTGTCATTTGATTTTAATTTCATGGCTTCTAAACTTGACAAGAATTACCTGGATTAGTGGAAACTAGTTTTTTAATTATCATTTTTTTTTAAATATGATAATGTAATTTCGCAGTAACAACTGTAATTGTAAAAGTTATATGAATATGTATAAAATAGAATGCTTATAGGGTGATTCTCAATTTTTCTCATATACAAGAATCATTTTCGGCTGGAAACAATATAAAAATTGGCCGATCGCCATGTGTAATATATCCACACCTCGTGCTCGCAAACGCACGTGTATTTTTTCAATGTCAAACATCGAAGCACACACAATACAAAATGCAAAATCAGGTACGGTTTGATTGACAGCTGGCAATCCGTCAGAACCTCAATAGATACCATTACAATAGATTATTTGAGTTAAGAAACACTAAAAGCTGTTTACGCAATGAGATTATCCGTTAACGGGATTCCAAAGGTGGACAGGTGTCAAATGATGGAGATAACATGCATTGTGGTTTAATGCAGTAAGTTTTATAACATATCGGAGAGGACACAGGTAATATTAGGATACAAAAGGTCGCCGATTATTTATGTAAGTTGTTTTGATCATGATACCGTATAAGGATTTTTCATTTTGTAAGATTCAAACGTGGACAAAAACATGGTCAATACCGAAAATAAAAATGTCATCTTACGATTTATAGATACTTACCCGCGCCGTCATTCAAGTTCAAAATGTGTGATGAGTATAGCCATACTGTTATTCTTAAAAATGCCCACTGCCGATAAAGCATAAACGATACTCATCCTTTGAACAATAACGGATATTTTATCAAGTATATATGTGTATAATTAACACAAAATATATATAACATAATTTATTTTGCTTATGGTGCATGCGCAATCAGTTCTTCATTCCGGAAAAATGTCTTTTCGGGACGATGATTAAGACAAAAAATATATTTAATAATTTCTTTTGCTTTTGATGCATGCGCAATTATTATTCATTCCATAAGAGGAATAGTGTCAAAGAGGTTTTTTTGGGACGCAATTAATTATTATTAATATTTTCCATCTTGAAGCTAAATGAGAACCTCAAACATTTCAATGGTGGTAATGGTGTAAATTAAGTAACTTTTTAACTGAAGATAAATACTAAATCGTCTGCTCCTGTTTTTGATAGAGAATAAATACTATTCGTTAGCGGTGTATAATTTTCAAGGAAAGACAAATATCTGAATTTGAATATGAGAATTGACAAATAAAAAAAATTGCATTTTTTGCGTTCCGTTTTTATAACACATACACGTGATTTACACATACATGTCTACATGGTTTTTTTCTGTGTTTAAATTCCAATCCATTTTCCAATTAAAAAACTATCAAAGATCAACGTTAATTCAAGTTTCAGCCATAAATGGTTTTTCTTCAAACAAACACATTTTTTGGACATTTTGCAAAATGAAAACAATAGCTGAGTGATTTCCTTAGGTGGCTTACGATTTCCGTTGTTTCTGTAGTATTTAAAGAATTTCATGCTACCAATAAAATATTTTTAATGTTTACAGGTCATATTGCCGTAAACGTTAGGTATGTAAATTAAAGAATAATGAAAAATCGTTGTTTCATTTCCCTTACACCATCAGTCACCTAACGTGACTAATTCACACGTGAGCAATAGCTCGTGAAGCGTGTCCGGGTACAGTCTTAGTACATTTGCACTATGACACACCATTATCACTAAAACCGATATATATCACAACACCTAATTGTTATCTGCCGCAGAAAATGCGATTGCTTTGGATTTGATATCAGCTTTCTGTCTGGTTTTCAATTACAAATATACCTGATTTCCAAATTGTTTAGGAAAGGGCGGAAAGTAAGAGTTGTTCACATGGCTTTAATCCCGGTGCTAATCTTACTAATTGAGCACAACAGCTGCAATTTGATAACCTAAAAGAAGATTACGTATATAACAATAATGTAGTTGCACTTTTTTCAGCCAGTTAACCATGCAAAGTGACAATGCATCTAAAATCCAAATTATGGCCACAGTGGTTCAGACAAAGTGTTCCCCAAACAATTTATTTACACAATTTAAGCTTTTTCTAAAGAAAATTTAAGCTGTTACCATCGAATACATATGAAGCATATAACATGATTTTATGTATATGGATCAGAATGGTTCACCTTTCAAAGCTGTTCTTAAATTTCATTTCATGCTCTGAGATTTGATTAAACTGTACCATGAAAGTTCGTATTTCGTTAAGGTATAACGCGTGTCCATAGATTTTGTTTTTGGGGGTCCTAAGGTCTCCCCCGAGAAGGAAAAATATTACTAAATGTATTTACGATTGCTGAGATGAGTTTTACGATGTATTTTGATGACTTTAGAGCGTTCTTAACATGGTAATTTTTCGAATTTAAATTCCTGCAATTAAATAATGATAACTGTGAATGTCGTCATATCATTATGCAACCCTGCTCGATCTGAACTAGTCCGCTAAACCTGCCTATATTATTAGGCTTTCCCCCCCCCCCCCCCCCCCCCATATATTGCCCGTTCCGAAAAGGTTGTTATCTGCCCTTGATGCTGGAACTCTTTTGTGATTTTCGGTACGAAAAGCGCGCATTGGAATGTCTGGGGGCTAACAACATCCGGTGCACTATGTCCCACAGAAAAACGAAGAAATACTGCTGTTCCTGCAGTAATTTCAGAGGGAAAGAGGTCGACAGTAAGACAATATCACTTCACAGATTCCCGGCTGACATCAAGATTAGAAAAGTATGGATTCAACGATGCAAGTTGTCAATGAAGTCCTTCAAGTTCACCGTAAACAGCAAACTTTGCTCCAGTCATTTTGTGGGACAACGCGGACCAACACCAATACACCCATTACCATCAATATTTGGAAGTAAAATATATCAAACTTCGGTGAGAAATTAGTTTTATTACAGATTTTCTATGTTGTTGGTCGATTTTTAATCTTTGAAACTCTGTGATTATTTGATAATCATGACCTATTAATAAAATTATACACATGCCCATAGTTTATAAATATGTTTTTAGCTAATATACTGCACATACACATAAAATATGTTTTATAATATATTTCCAGTAATCAGCATTTAAGATAAACAAGGTATATCTATTTTAAATTTGCTCAATCAATTAATGC
Source organism: Argopecten irradians (assembly GCF_041381155.1). Lineage (NCBI taxonomy): Eukaryota > Metazoa > Mollusca > Bivalvia > Pectinida > Pectinidae > Argopecten > Argopecten irradians. The sequence continues at coordinate 4,963 of NW_027188500.1, read as the reverse complement.
TAGCAATGATTTTATATACCACATATAAAAGGTTATTTTTTTCCTATTATTTTTCTAGAGTTTGGAGAAATCATGTGATCAGAAAATGGCCACAACCTCAACATGTAAGATGGATGTTTTGTGCAGTGATGTAGAATCTGAAATATCAAGTAACACCAGCATAGCCACATCTGATTCTGCAACTGGAACATCTGTGCTGTTACATGATTATTGTGGACTTACAAATATAAATTCCATTGCTAACATCAGAAATCAATGTTCACAAACAGCACCATCAGCAGTTTCTGTAAGTACACAGACAGATGCCACTCTAATCAAACAACACTGTAGTCAAGGAGCCCAAACAGCTGATGTTCAAACGAGAGAGATTGGTATTCAAGTAAATTTGCCACAATTGACCTTTGATGACATCCATTCTGATGACAAAAAGTGTACATTTTATACTGGAATGCCAGATACTAGCACATTCAGAGCTTTATTTGATGAGCTATCTGAAGATGCAGCCCAAGGAACAGGTAGTAATAGTGATTTCACTGTTGGTGGAAGACCTAGGTCATTGCGTTTGATTGATGAATTTTTCATGGTTCTGATGAGGCTTCGCCTTGGACTCATCCTTGAAGACCTTGCCTTTCGATTTTGTATATCGTCATCAACTTGTGGAGAAATTTTTAACAAATGGATTGATTATTTAGAGCCAAAGTTGTCCTTTCTACTTATGTGGCCTTCAAGGGAAGTAGTCAATGAACATATGCCTTCTTTATTTAGAGACAAATTTCCAACAACTCGAATAGTGATTGACTGTACAGAAATTAAAACTGAAACACCAAACTCATTGAAATTAAAATCTGTTATGTATAGTGACTACAAATCACACTCTACATGGAAGTCTTTAGTTGGTATAAGTCCAGCAGGTACTGTTACATTTGTGTCTGATTTGTGGGCAGGAAGTATTAGTGACAAGAAAATAGTTGAAAAAAGTGGATTGTTAAACTTAATTGAACCAGGAGATGCGATAATGGCAGACAAAGGATTTACCATATCAGACTTAACTACACCCAGAGGGATCCATCTAATCATTCCTCCATTCAAACGGAAATCTACATTTTCAAAGCGCGAGGTTCATAACACTAAAGATATAGCTCAGGCTAGGATTCATGTTGAACGTGAAATGGAACGTATTAAGAACTTCAGGATTTTTGAAGGTGTTTTACCGATTTCAATGTCCGCTCGTGCTTCAAAAATCTGGAAAATATGTGTGTATTTAACCAATTTACATCCACCATTAAAGCCATTACCTTAAGTTAATAAAGTATTTCAAAATGAATTTGTTTGAGATATCTAGCTATAGATGTAGAGACATGTATATATATATTAAAGGGGCAGATTGCCTGAAAATATGACAATCTTTTTGCTTGCACTTTACTTTTTTGCTTCATGTTGACAGATGTTACTTCTTTGACTTATATCATTAGTTTGAATAAATTAATGATATAACTTGAAATTTATACATGATACAGCTGACTTCAAGATAACAAAATTTTTTATTGTACTTTAAAAGTTACAATTTCCATCCAACTGTTCCAAGGCAGGTTATTTTGGATAATGAGTTATTTCCCTTTAAAGAGAATAAAAGTGTGATAAATATTCTCATTTTTAAGGTACCGTAGACCTGAATCTCTTCAATATTGAATTTACAATTGCATGTATGAGTTTCATTTGATAATTATTTTTTTTTTTAATTATTGGTATATTTTGAAATCATCATCAATGATCGCAGTTCAGTTCATTTGCATGAGATTAACTTTCTTCATCGGTCCAAATGGGGCCGCGGTGGCCGAGTGGTTAAGATGTCCCGACATATTACCACAAGCCCTCCACCTCTGGGATGCGGGTTTGAATCCCATGTGGGGCAGTTGCCAGGTACTGACCGCTGGCCGGTGGTTTTTCTCCGGGTACTCCGGCTTTCCTCCACCAACAAACCTGGCACGTCCTTACATGACCCTGGCTGTTAATAGGACGTAAAACTAAACAAACCAAATCATCGGTCCATGCAAGCAACAAAATTTACAATCAATCCTTTATTGCAATTTCTTTGATATTTCTGAGAGATAAAATGTATGATTAAAGAAACTGTGTCTTATGAATATGACTGAATGTTGAACTTGAGTCGGTTGTCGTGAAAACACTCTAGGTTAACAAAATGCTTCAAAATTCTGAATTTTTCATAAATATTGATAAAGTCTTTTTGTTTCATGAAGAGAGAATTAAGTTTTATTTCTGTATATACTTTTAGTAATGATACATGTACATGTATGTCCTTTCAGATTTTTACTTCAAAGTGTAACATTCTATTGATAGATGACAATATTACACTATCAGGTACATGTTTTTAGGAAATTCTATAAATATGACATTATTTTAAATATTTACTACAATTTTTTATATCATAACAATCTGCCAAAGCTGCCAAAACCTTTCTGTGTATTATTCATTAGCATTCAAGGTTGATCAAATTTTATTTTGAACAGCAGATACAGGTATGCACAGATACCATAGTTAACACTGTAATTGTATACAACTTCATTGTATATATACATGTAAATGGGATGCACATGACATATGTATTTTTATACATTAACAGCTTCTACTTTGATAACAAGAGATTTCTGCTTGAGCAAAATTATACATGTACTTTTTAATTATAAATATTCATAACAAATGAGACTTGTAATTGTGATGGATATTAAATAATATTATAAAATAAAACTTATTACATGTTATTTTAAGTTCATTGTTGGATTTGATTTTACATTTATTTACGGTTGATCCTTGTTACATAAAAGTGAAATGAATTAAGTTCACACAGTATCCTTTTCAACATCAGAAAAAGTACTGTATTTGATAATCGTTTGCGATGTTTCCTTTGATAGGATATATAGATGTGGACTATCTACATGCATACATCAAACAGTTGTTTCCCTCTCTGGACTCGGCGACTATACAGCTCTGGTATCACTGCATTTTTATAAAAAATATTAAGTTTCTTAACAACATCTTCCCAGAAGTCCTTGTCAAATGGAATTCTCTCGACTGAAATTTTCCCAGTGCATGTCCAAATAACAAAGTCACACCATTGTTTTTGACTAAGGGCCATTTGTCCTTGCACTTGATAGTAATAATTATGTGTTCTCTTCAGCATTACCTTCCCATCATTCAACTCACAACAGAACTTTGGGTCCTGTGAACACTCTTCTGGGGAAACAAATTTCCATTTATCTGAAGCTGGGCATTTTATCTCAAGTAGACCACTGGCATTTGAATTAACACAATGTCCACAGTAGACACAGCCATCAGGGCTTGCCCCAAGATGGGGATACTTGCAGTTGACCACAAGCCCACTTTGTTTCACATTAATCCCTGGATGCTCCTTTTTCATGAAGTTAATGTAAGCCCGCCGTGCTGCAGCTTCATGTTGTTTACCCCACTGCACATATTTGTTTCTGACTATGTCTGTGTAAGCAAAAATGTCCTTAACTGTGGGCTCAAGTAGAGTGCCCTCCCTCATTTTCACAATGCGTCCAAAGTTAGAAGCAGTTAACCTGCCCTTCCTAGCCTCAACCCAAGCATAACTTTTGCTTTGATTCCTTGTCAAGCATTCAATTTGTTGACACTGTGCCTCTGTTACTTCCATTGAATTGAAGTGATTACTGAATGTTGTTTTACAGTCTACATTGGTCAAGTCAACATGGTCGCAATAATGAAAGTCAACATTATGTAACACTGGTAATGTTAAGTCTTCAGATGTTTCCATGGGGAAGTTTGTCAACCATCCTGCCTTTGACTGGTTTTGCAAGAGTTTAGCCCTGAAACGGTTGACATTTGTTGATAATTTCAAATTTAACTTTGTCTCACTACCTATCTTTACATCATCATCTTCTACAGATTCATTCCTTCCAAATAATGATTTCCTAAACTTGATGTCTTGAGACTTTTTAGGACTCAATTTTCTTTTTCTGGGATTATTCCATTTACATTTGGTTGATGTTGGTGCTAATTTACCCTCTCGTTTCTTTTCGGCAATGTCTGATATGGCATAAAGAAGTGCTGCTATATGATTGCATGCTTCACCTTGTCTGCAACAAGAAAGAAAAATGTATGTTACTTTGATTATTATTGTTGTGATATATACACACAGCAAGTGTAAATTAATTTACTCGAACTTAACTAATAAAACTAAGTTTCCTAACATGCATTTATATCTATATTCAATAAATTCATGTGTTATGAAAATATAAAGTTCCGTTTTTCTAGGTTTAAGGCCTCAAATATTAAATCCTGAAGGAACTAAACTTAAGCTATAACTTTAAAATCAATTTTGTAAATCAATAACTGATAAATGTATTACATACATGTATATAGTAAGCTGTTTGTGCCTTAGTATTGTTTATGTTAAATACCGGTATAGCATAGAACGGAAACAACTGAAAACAACATACCCAGCAGTACAGTTGCAATAGGCTGAATTTACACAAGCTGTTACTTTAGACAACATCACCCAAACCACATAATCCGGGCTGTCCTTTTTGTTGGCTGTAGGCAGCGATGGTAGAACTTTTGCTCTTACGTAGCAGTGGCTAACGTTTTCATCAATTGTGGCTACCTGCACGCTATGAACATGTCCATCATCATAGAAAACTTTGGATTTAAGTTGTTTCTTGCTGTTCATTTTAAGCACTATATAATTATAAATCTCTTTATCATAAAAAGTTTCTGGAATAAGAAACATGTCATTGGACCATTCACTAGGCTTAACTACGTTTGGATGTGGCAGAGTTTCTCCTAAAGGTGTTGTCAAGTTATTCTTTTCTCTTTCTTTAACCTCCTTTTCGTCATCTTCATACAAAATATTAACGTCAGACAACCCAAGTAATCTCGTACCTCTCGCACGTTTCAGCAGTTCAGA
>NW_027188499.1:0-20940 GCF_041381155.1 Argopecten irradians | reverse complement strand
CTGTCCTCTATCAAAAAAAGCAAAAAGGTCACTTTACGTGAATTACAGTCCCTGTTAGGGCTCCTTAATTTTTGCTGTCAAGTGGTTTGTTCCAGGTCGGGCTTTTCTACGTAGGCTAACAGAACCTCACTAAAGGAAAATGTAAGTCCCCATCACCACATAATTACGTTTTAAATAAATGCAGCTAGGCTAGATATGCATGCGTGGTCAACATTTATTGATAGCTTACAACATGGAAAATCTAATTTTTCTAGATGACATGTGGCAAGATTCAGATTTAACTACATCTTTTACGGATGCTTCTGGTTTATCTAGGTTATGGTGCAGTATTTGGCAGTAGATGGTTCTATGGGGGCGCGGGGTATGTGGAAAGAGTGTAGTAAATGCAAAAACCATACATATTACAGTTTCAAAGAGCTTTTTTCCTATTGGTATTTGCTGTAGATAATATGGGGGGGTGAACCTACTAAAATCAGTCAGTCATGTTCCATTCGGACAATAGAGCAGTTGTGGATGTTATCAACAAGACATCCATCCAAAGTACTCTCATATCATGCAATTGGTACGTAGGCTGGTATTAATACTGTTTACGGTACAATTTTTTGTTTATTTTCAAAGCTTATCCTTTTCCTTCCTGGCAAGATGAATGTACTTACCTGACTTGCTTTCACGGACGAATTACAGGTCAGTCGATTCAAGAAACTGGCAGAAAGCATGGACCCCAACCCTACCAAGATCCCAACTCAGCTGCTACATCTTTGAACAACACTGCAGTTAAACTTTTTGATGCCGCTTTTTCATCAAATACTCATGTTTCCTACCGCACTGCCATAAATTCATATCACAAATTTCATCTACACGTGACAGGAACATCACCTGTTTTTTATTGCCTGTTCTCTGTTAGAACAAGCTGGTACAATATATTTCCCTCGGTTATACCAGAATGGTAAATCAGCAAAGGACCATTATTACATACGTTGCAGGTCTAACCTCTTATCATAGAATGAGGGTTTCGAGGATTCCAACTCAGTGTTTCCTAATCAAAAAGATTTTGAAAGGGGTACAGATTTTATCGGCTCTCAGGTCCCGACATGCGACTACCGATTACACCTTCCATTTCAGACCAGTTGATTTCTGGTTTAGAACATACTTCTCCCAAACAGGTACGACAACTAAATTGTTACGTGCTATGTTTACTCTTAGTTTCTTTGCATTCTTGCGAATAGGAGAAATAGCCAAGACAGGTACAGGTTCTACTCAAAATATTATACAATTTTCTAAACATTACCATGGATACCAAACACAAGAAAACCAAAAGAAATGGTACTTTCACTTCGTTATTTTTAAACATCATTCATCACGCAGGCCAAGTCAATCTTAAGATAATTTGCCAGAAGTGCAAAAAATTTGTCCAGTTTCATCTATGAAATCTTTTCGGAAAGCCAGGGGAAGCACCCCCAGGGCCTCTTTTCACATTTGACGGGGTTACTCCCCATAACCCAATCATACTATACTTCTAGGTTAAAAGAGGTGGTTTCCTTTATTGGCCTAGACACATCAATGTACAAACCACATTCATTCCGTATTGGTGCTGCCAGCACTGCTTTCCAGTGCCAAATACCGGAGGAAAAATTATTCGACTTATGGGTCGCTGGAACTCGGATGCGGTGAAAAGATATTTTAGAATACCAGTTTTTGATGGTCTGCAGATAAACCCACAATAATGCTAGATTACAAAATGTTTACAGGTTGTATGTATATAGATGATCATGAGACTGTCAGAGGCAGCTCAGATTCCTAGTCCCCATCGATGTTCAATTTGGTGTAGGGGGTGGCCATGACCTAGCATTTATTACTGCATTTTATTATGTGTATATTTTTTATGTTTGTAAATTTGGTTACAAATTTATTTTTCTAAATACTGTCTCACACTTATTTCATATTTCGTGTGAGCAGCACAGTATGTGTCTTGGTGGACTTTTTGTATATGAGACACCTCATTATGTACCTTTATTTATGTTGGGGAGTGGATTGACTGACTGAGGCGGCATGATACTTCACCCATCCTGCAGTATTGCTATGATACATGTGGCATTTGTATGGGGCATGCCCTCTTTGACAGCATTGAATTGGAAGTGGATTGACTGTCTGAGGCGGCATGATACTTTAAATTCCCCTATCAGGTAATTACTATGTTGTATGTGGACATTTGTATGAGGCATGCCCTCTTTGACCAGTATAGGAAAGGGAAGTGGATTGACTGTCTGAGGCGGCATGATACTTCACCTACCTTGTATTACTATGATATATGTGGACATTTGTATGAAGGCATGCCCTCTTTGATAATGTATAGGAAGGGAGTGGATTGACTGTCTGAGGCGGCATGATACTTCACCTATCCTGTATTAATTATGTATATGTGGACATTTGATTATGAAGCATGCTCTCTTTGATACCAGTATAGGAAAGGGGAGTGGATTGACTGTCTGAGGCGGCATGATACTTCACCTATCCTGTATTAATATGTATATGTGGACATTTGATATGAAGCATGCCCTCTTTGACCAGTATAGGAAGGGGAGTGGATCTGTTTATACTTACCTCCTTTTTTGTGTAGAATTTACTGTTTTTGTTTTTGTTGGAAAATTCCAAAGGCATTATGGAAACTTGTGTTAAGGAGATTAATTCTGTGCTGTATTATTCATGGAAGTTCTAAGTTCGATTCCTGTATATAATAGGTAATTGAACATGCAGTTAGAGATAGGAATCCTAATAAACGGAACTCCGCTCGTTGGCCAGTATGTTTGTTAAACGGAACTCGGGTCTGGTTCCTAGTTCCGTATAAGCTTAAACGGAACTCGGGTCTGGTTCCTAGTTCCGTTTAAGTTAAATGGAACTGGAGTCTAGGTGTCAGATCTGTTTAAGGAAACTTGTGTTAAGGAGGTTAATTCTGTGCTGTATTATTCATGGAAGCTCTAAGTTCGATTCCTGTATATAATATGTAATTGAACATGCAGTTAGAGATAGGAATCCTAATAAACGGAACTCCGCTCGTTGGCCAGTATGTTTGTTAAACGGAACTCGGGTCTGGTTCCTAGTTCCGTATAAGCTTAAACGGAACTCGGGTCTGGTTCCTAGTTCCGTTTAAGTTAAATGGAACTGGAGTCTAGGTGTCAGATCTGTTTAAGGAAACTTGTGTTAAGGAGGTTAATTCTGTGCTGTATTATTCATGGAAGCTCTAAGTTCGATTCCTGTATATAATATGTAATTGAACATGCAGTTAGAGATAGGAATCCTAATAAACGGAACTCCGCTCGTTGGCAGTATGTTTGTTAAACGGAACTCGGGTCTGGTTCCTAGTTCCGTATAAGCTTAAACGGAACTCGGGTCTGGTTCCTAGTTCCGTTTAAGTTAAACGGAACTGGAGTCTAGGTGTCAGATCTGTTTAAGGAAACTTGTGTTAAGGAGGTTAATTCTGTGCTGTATTATTCATGGAAGCTCTAAGTTCGATTCCTGTATATAATATGTAATTGAACATGCAGTTAGAGATAGGAATCCTAATAAACGGAACTCCGCTCGTTGGCCAGTATGTTTGTTAAACGGAACTCGGGTCTGGTTCCTAGTTCCGTATAAGCTTAAACGGAACTCGGGTCTGGTTCCTAGTTCCGTTTAAGTTAAACGGAACTGGAGTCTAGGTGTCAGATCTGTTTAAGGAAACTTGTGTTAAGGAGATTAATTCTGTGCTGTATTATTCATGGAAGCTCTAAGTTCGATTCCTGTATATAATAGGTAATTGAACATGCAGTTAGAGATAGGAATCCTAATAAACGGAACTCCGCTCGTTGGCCAGTATGTTTGTTAAACGGAACTCGGGTCTGGTTCCTAGTTCCGTATAAGCTTAAACGGAACTCGGGTCTGGTTCCTAGTTCCGTTTAAGTTAAATGGAACTGGAGTCTAGGTGTCAGATCTGTTTAAGGAAACTTGTGTTAAGGAGGTTAATTCTGTGCTGTATTATTCATGGAAGCTCTAAGTTCGATTCCTGTATATAATAGGTAATTGAACATGCAGTTAGAGATAGGAATCCTAATAAACGGAACTCCGCTCGTTGGCCAGTATGTTTGTTAAACGGAACTCGGGTCTGGTTCCTAGTTCCGTATAAGCTTAAACGGAACTCGGGTCTGGTTCCTAGTTCCGTTTAAGTTAAACGGAACTGGAGTCTAGGTGTCAGATCTGTTTAAGGAAACTTGTGTTAAGGAGGTTAATTCTGTGCTGTATTATTCATGGAAGCTCTAAGTTCGATTCCTGTATATAATATGTAATTGAACATGCAGTTAGAGATAGGAATCCTAATAAACGGAACTCCGCTCGTTGGCCAGTATGTTTGTTAAACGGAACTCGGGTCTGGTTCCTAGTTCCGTATAAGCTTAAACGGAACTCGGGTCTGGTTCCTAGTTCCGTTTAAGTTAAATGGAACTGGAGTCTAGGTGTCAGATCTGTTTAAGGAAACTTGTGTTAAGGAGGTTAATTCTGTGCTGTATTATTCATGGAAGCTCTAAGTTCGATTCCTGTATATAATAGGTAATTGAACATGCAGTTAGAGATAGGAATCCTAATAAACGGAACTCCGCTCGTTGGCCAGTATGTTTGTTAAACGGAACTCGGGTCTGGTTCCTAGTTCCGTATAAGCTTAAACGGAACTCGGGTCTGGTTCCTAGTTCCGTTTAAGTTAAACGGAACTGGAGTCTAGGTGTCAGATCTGTTTAAGGAAACTTGTGTTAAGGAGTTTAATTCTGTGCTGTATTATTCATGGAAGCTCTAAGTTCGATTCCTGTATATAATAGGTAATTGAACATGCAGTTAGAGATAGGAATCCTAATAAACGGAACTCCGCTCGTTGGCCAGTATGTTTGTTAAACGGAACTCGGGTCTGGTTCCTAGTTCCGTATAAGCTTAAACGGAACTCGGGTCTGGTTCCTAGTTCCGTTTAAGTTAAACGGAACTGGAGTCTAGGTGTCAGATCTGTTTAAGGAAACTTGTGTTAAGGAGGTTAATTCTGTGCTGTATTATTCATGGAAGCTCTAAGTTCGATTCCTGTATATAATATGTAATTGAACATGCAGTTAGAGATAGGAATCCTAATAAACGGAACTCCGCTCGTTGGCCAGTATGTTTGTTAAACGGAACTCGGGTCTGGTTCCTAGTTCCGTATAAGCTTAAACGGAACTCGGGTCTGGTTCCTAGTTCCGTTTAAGTTAAACGGAACTGGAGTCTAGGTGTCAGATCTGTTTAAGGAAACTTGTGTTAAGGAGGTTAATTCTGTGCTGTATTATTCATGGAAGCTCTAAGTTCGATTCCTGTATATAATAGGTAATTGAACATGCAGTTAGAGATAGGAATCCTAATAAACGGAACTCCGCTCGTTGGCCAGTATGTTTGTTAAACGGAACTCGGGTCTGGTTCCTAGTTCCGTATAAGCTTAAACGGAACTCGGGTCTGGTTCCTAGTTCCGTTTAAGTTAAACGGAACTGGAGTCTAGGTGTCAGATCTGTTTAAGGAAACTTGTGTTAAGGAGGTTAATTCTGTGCTGTATTATTCATGGAAGCTCTAAGTTCGATTCCTGTATATAATATGTAATTGAACATGCAGTTAGAGATAGGAATCCTAATAAACGGAACTCCGCTCGTTGGCCAGTATGTTTGTTAAACGGAACTCGGGTCTGGTTCCTAGTTCCGTATAAGCTTAAACGGAACTCGGGTCTGGTTCCTAGTTCCGTTTAAGTTAAACGGAACTGGAGTCTAGGTGTCAGATCTGTTTAAGGAAACTTGTGTTAAGGAGGTTAATTCTGTGCTGTATTATTCATGGAAGCTCTAAGTTCGATTCCTGTATATAATAGGTAATTGAACATGCAGTTAGAGATAGGAATCCTAATAAACGGAACTCCGCTCGTTGGCCAGTATGTTTGTTAAACGGAACTCGGGTCTGGTTCCTAGTTCCGTATAAGCTTAAACGGAACTCGGGTCTGGTTCCTAGTTCCGTTAAAGTTAAATGGAACTGGAGTCTAGGTGTCAGATCTGTTTAAGGAAACTTGTGTTAAGGAGGTTAATTCTGTGCTGTATTATTCATGGAAGCTCTAAGTTCGATTCCTGTATATAATAGGTAATTGAACATGCAGTTAGAGATAGGAATCCTAATAAACGGAACTCCGCTCGTTGGCCAGTATGTTTGTTAAACGGAACTCGGGTCTGGTTCCTAGTTCCGTATAAGCTTAAACGGAACTCGGGTCTGGTTCCTAGTTCCGTTTAAGTTAAACGGAACTGGAGTCTAGGTGTCAGATCTGTTTAAGGAAACTTGTGTTAAGGAGGTTAATTCTGTGCTGTATTATTCATGGAAGCTCTAAGTTCGATTCCTGTATATGATATGTAATTGAACATGCAGTTAGAGATAGGAATCCTAATAAACGGAACTCCGCTCGTTGGCCAGTATGTTTGTTAAACGGAACTCGGGTCTGGTTCCTAGTTCCGTATAAGCTTAAACGGAACTCGGGTCTGGTTCCTAGTTCCGTTTAAGTTAAACGGAACTGGAGTCTAGGTGTCAGATCTGTTTAAGGAAACTTGTGTTAAGGAGGTTAATTCTGTGCTGTATTATTCATGGAAGCTCTAAGTTCGATTCCTGTATATAATAGGTAATTGAACATGCAGTTAGAGATAGGAATCCTAATAAACGGAACTCCGCTCGTTGGCCAGTATGTTTGTTAAACGGAACTCGGGTCTGGTTCCTAGTTCCGTATAAGCTTAAACGGAACTCGGGTCTGGTTCCTAGTTCCGTTTAAGTTAAACGGAACTGGAGTCTAGGTGTCAGATCTGTTTAAGGAAACTTGTGTTAAGGAGGTTAATTCTGTGCTGTATTATTCATGGAAGCTCTAAGTTCGATTCCTGTATATAATATGTAATTGAACATGCAGTTAGAGATAGGAATCCTAATAAACGGAACTCCGCTCGTTGGCCAGTATGTTTGTTAAACGGAACTCGGGTCTGGTTCCTAGTTCCGTATAAGCTTAAACGGAACTCGGGTCTGGTTCCTAGTTCCGTTTAAGTTAAACGGAACTGGAGTCTAGTTGTCAGATCTTTTTAAGGAAACTTGTGTTAAGGAGGTTAATTCTGTGCTGTATTATTCATGGAAGCTCTAAGTTCGATTCCTGTATATGATATGTAATTGAACATGCAGTTAGAGATAGGAATCCTAATAAACGGAACTCCGCTCGTTGGCCAGTATGTTTGTTAAACGGAACTCGGGTCTGGTTCCTAGTTCCGTATAAGCTTAAACGGAACTCGGGTCTGGTTCCTAGTTCCGTTTAAGTTAAACGGAACTGGAGTCTAGGTGTCAGATCTGTTTAAGGAAACTTGTGTTAAGGAGGTTAATTCTGTGCTGTATTATTCATGGAAGCTCTAAGTTCGATTCCTGTATATGATATGTAATTGAACATGCAGTTAGAGATAGGAATCCTAATAAACGGAACTCCGCTCGTTGGCCAGTATGTTTGTTAAACGGAACTCGGGTCTGGTTCCTAGTTCCGTATAAGCTTAAACGGAACTCGGGTCTGGTTCCTAGTTCCGTTTAAGTTAAACGGAACTGGAGTCTAGGTGTCAGATCTGTTTAAGGAAACTTGTGTTAAGGAGGTTAATTCTGTGCTGTATTATTCATGGAAGCTCTAAGTTCGATTCCTGTATATAATAGGTAATTGAACATGCAGTTAGAGATAGGAATCCTAATAAACGGAACTCCGCTCGTTGGCCAGTATGTTTGTTAAACGGAACTCGGGTCTGGTTCCTAGTTCCGTATAAGCTTAAACGGAACTCGGGTCTGGTTCCTAGTTCCGTTTAAGTTAAACGGAACTGGAGTCTAGGTGTCAGATCTGTTTAAGGAAACTTGTGTTAAGGAGGTTAATTCTGTGCTGTATTATTCATGGAAGCTCTAAGTTCGATTCCTGTATATAATATGTAATTGAACATGCAGTTAGAGATAGGAATCCTAATAAACGGAACTCCGCTCGTTGGCCAGTATGTTTGTTAAACGGAACTCGGGTCTGGTTCCTAGTTCCGTATAAGCTTAAACGGAACTCGGGTCTGGTTCCTAGTTCCGTTTAAGTTAAACGGAACTGGAGTCTAGGTGTCAGATCTGTTTAAGGAAACTTGTGTTAAGGAGGTTAATTCTGTGCTGTATTATTCATGGAAGCTCTAAGTTCGATTCCTGTATATAATATGTAATTGAACATGCAGTTAGAGATAGGAATCCTAATAAACGGAACTCCGCTCGTTGGCCAGTATGTTTGTTAAACGGAACTCGGGTCTGGTTCCTAGTTCCGTATAAGCTTAAACGGAACTCGGGTCTGGTTCCTAGTTCCGTTTAAGTTAAACGGAACTGGAGTCTAGGTGTCAGATCTGTTTAAGGAAACTTGTGTTAAGGAGGTTAATTCTGTGCTGTATTATTCATGGAAGCTCTAAGTTCGATTCCTGTATATAATATGTAATTGAACATGCAGTTAGAGATAGGAATCCTAATAAACGGAACTCCGCTCGTTGGCCAGTATGTTTGTTAAACGGAACTCGGGTCTGGTTCCTAGTTCCGTATAAGCTTAAACGGAACTCGGGTCTGGTTCCTAGTTCCGTTTAAGTTAAATGGAACTGGAGTCTAGGTGTCAGATCTGTTTAAGGAAACTTGTGTTAAGGAGGTTAATTCTGTGCTGTATTATTCATGGAAGCTCTAAGTTCGATTCCTGTATATAATATGTAATTGAACATGCAGTTAGAGATAGGAATCCTAATAAACGGAACTCCGCTCGTTGGCCAGTATGTTTGTTAAACGGAACTCGGGTCTGGTTCCTAGTTCCGTATAAGCTTAAACGGAACTCGGGTCTGGTTCCTAGTTCCGTTTAAGTTAAACGGAACTGGAGTCTAGGTGTCAGATCTGTTTAAGGAAACTTGTGTTAAGGAGATTAATTCTGTGCTGTATTATTCATGGAAGTTCTAAGTTCGATTCCTGTATATAATAGGTAATTGAACATGCAGTTAGAGATAGGAATCCTAATAAACGGAACTCCGCTCGTTGGCCAGTATGTTTGTTAAACGGAACTCGGGTCTGGTTCCTAGTTCCGTATAAGCTTAAACGGAACTCGGGTCTGGTTCCTAGTTCCGTTTAAGTTAAACGGAACTGGAGTCTAGGTGTCAGATCTGTTTAAGGAAACTTGTGTTAAGGAGGTTAATTCTGTGCTGTATTATTCATGGAAGCTCTAAGTTCGATTCCTGTATATAATATGTAATTGAACATGCAGTTAGAGATAGGAATCCTAATAAACGGAACTCCGCTCGTTGGCCAGTATGTTTGTTAAACGGAACTCGGGTCTGGTTCCTAGTTCCGTATAAGCTTAAACGGAACTCGGGTCTGGTTCCTAGTTCCGTTAAAGTTAAATGGAACTGGAGTCTAGGTGTCAGATCTGTTTAAGGAAACTTGTGTTAAGGAGGTTAATTCTGTGCTGTATTATTCATGGAAGCTCTAAGTTCGATTCCTGTATATAATATGTAATTGAACATGCAGTTAGAGATAGGAATCCTAATAAACGGAACTCCGCTCGTTGGCCAGTATGTTTGTTAAACGGAACTCGGGTCTGGTTCCTAGTTCCGTATAAGCTTAAACGGAACTCGGGTCTGGTTCCTAGTTCCGTTTAAGTTAAACGGAACTGGAGTCTAGGTGTCAGATCTGTTTAAGGAAACTTGTGTTAAGGAGGTTAATTCTGTGCTGTATTATTCATGGAAGCTCTAAGTTCGATTCCTGTATATAATAGGTAATTGAACATGCAGTTAGAGATAGGAATCCTAATAAACGGAACTCCGCTCGTTGGCCAGTATGTTTGTTAAACGGAACTCGGGTCTGGTTCCTAGTTCCGTATAAGCTTAAACGGAACTCGGGTCTGGTTCCTAGTTCCGTTTAAGTTAAACGGAACTGGAGTCTAGGTGTCAGATCTGTTTAAGGAAACTTGTGTTAAGGAGGTTAATTCTGTGCTGTATTATTCATGGAAGCTCTAAGTTCGATTCCTGTATATAATATGGTAATTGAACATGCAGTTAGAGATAGGAATCCTAATAAACGGAACTCCGCTCGTTGGCCAGTATGTTTGTTAAACGGAACTCGGGTCTGGTTCCTAGTTCCGTATAAGCTTAAACGGAACTCGGGTCTGGTTCCTAGTTCCGTTTAAGTTAAACGGAACTGGAGTCTAGGTGTCAGATCTGTTTAAGGAAACTTGTGTTAAGGAGATTAATTCTGTGCTGTATTATTCATGGAAGCTCTAAGTTCGATTCCTGTATATAATAGGTAATTGAACATGCAGTTAGAGATAGGAATCCTAATAAACGGAACTCCGCTCGTTGGCCAGTATGTTTGTTAAACGGAACTCGGGTCTGGTTCCTAGTTCCGTATAAGCTTAAACGGAACTCGGGTCTGGTTCCTAGTTCCGTTTAAGTTAAACGGAACTGGAGTCTAGGTGTCAGATCTGTTTAAGGAAACTTGTGTTAAGGAGGTTAATTCTGTGCTGTATTATTCATGGAAGCTCTAAGTTCGATTCCTGTATATAATATGTAATTGAACATGCAGTTAGAGATAGGAATCCTAATAAACGGAACTCCGCTCGTTGGCCAGTATGTTTGTTAAACGGAACTCGGGTCTGGTTCCTAGTTCCGTATAAGCTTAAACGGAACTCGGGTCTGGTTCCTAGTTCCGTTTAAGTTAAACGGAACTGGAGTCTAGGTGTCAGATCTGTTTAAGGAAACTTGTGTTAAGGAGGTTAATTCTGTGCTGTATTATTCATGGAAGCTCTAAGTTCGATTCCTGTATATGATATGTAATTGAACATGCAGTTAGAGATAGGAATCCTAATAAACGGAACTCCGCTCGTTGGCCAGTATGTTTGTTAAACGGAACTCGGGTCTGGTTCCTAGTTCCGTATAAGCTTAAACGGAACTCGGGTCTGGTTCCTAGTTCCGTTTAAGTTAAACGGAACTGGAGTCTAGGTGTCAGATCCGTTTAAAGGAATTTGTGTTAAGGAGATTAATTCTGTGCTGTATTATTCATGGAAGCTCTAAGTTCGATTCCTGTATACATAATGTAGGTAATTGAACATGCAGTTCGAGATAGGAATCCTAATAAACGGAACTCCGCTCGTTGGCCAGTATGTTTGTTAAACGGAACTCGGGTCTGGTTCCTAGTTCCGTATAAGCTTAAACGGAACTCGGGTCTGGTTCCTAGTTCCGTTTAAGTTAAACGGAACTGGAGTCTAGGTGTCAGATCTGTTTAAGGAAACTTGTGTTAAGGAGGTTAATTCTGTGCTGTATTATTCATGGAAGCTCTAAGTTCGATTCCTGTATATGATATGTAATTGAACATGCAGTTAGAGATAGGAATCCTAATAAACGGAACTCCGCTCGTTGGCCAGTATGTTTGTTAAACGGAACTCGGGTCTGGTTCCTAGTTCCGTATAAGCTTAAACGGAACTCGGGTCTGGTTCCTAGTTCCGTTTAAGTTAAACGGAACTGGAGTCTAGGTGTCAGATCTGTTTAAGGAAACTTGTGTTAAGGAGATTAATTCTGTGCTGTATTATTCATGGAAGCACTAAGTTCGATTCCTGTATATAATAGGTAATTGAACATGCAGTTAGAGATAGGAATCCTAATAAACGGAACTCCGCTCGTTGGCCAGTATGTTTGTTAAACGGAACTCGGGTCTGGTTCCTAGTTCCGTATAAGCTTAAACGGAACTCGGGTCTGGTTCCTAGTTCCGTTTAAGTTAAACGGAACTGGAGTCTAGGTGTCAGATCTGTTTAAGGAAACTTGTGTTAAGGAGGTTAATTCTGTGCTGTATTATTCATGGAAGCTCTAAGTTCGATTCCTGTATATAATAGGTAATTGAACATGCAGTTAGAGATAGGAATCCTAATAAACGGAACTCCGCTCGTTGGCCAGTATGTTTGTTAAACGGAACTCGGGTCTGGTTCCTAGTTCCGTATAAGCTTAAACGGAACTCGGGTCTGGTTCCTAGTTCCGTTTAAGTTAAACGGAACTGGAGTCTAGGTGTCAGATCTGTTTAAGGAAACTTGTGTTAAGGAGGTTAATTCTGTGCTGTATTATTCATGGAAGCTCTAAGTTCGATTCCTGTATATAATATGTAATTGAACATGCAGTTAGAGATAGGAATCCTAATAAACGGAACTCCGCTCGTTGGCCAGTATGTTTGTTAAACGGAACTCGGGTCTGGTTCCTAGTTCCGTATAAGCTTAAACGGAACTCGGGTCTGGTTCCTAGTTCCGTTTAAGTTAAACGGAACTGGAGTCTAGGTGTCAGATCTGTTTAAGGAAACTTGTGTTAAGGAGGTTAATTCTGTGCTGTATTATTCATGGAAGCTCTAAGTTCGATTCCTGTATATAATATGTAATTGAACATGCAGTTAGAGATAGGAATCCTAATAAACGGAACTCCGCTCGTTGGCCAGTATGTTTGTTAAACGGAACTCGGGTCTGGTTCCTAGTTCCGTATAAGCTTAAACGGAACTCGGGTCTGGTTCCTAGTTCCGTTTAAGTTAAACGGAACTGGAGTCTAGGTGTCAGATCTGTTTAAGGAAACTTGTGTTAAGGAGGTTAATTCTGTGCTGTATTATTCATGGAAGCTCTAAGTTCGATTCCTGTATATAATATGTAATTGAACATGCAGTTAGAGATAGGAATCCTAATAAACGGAACTCCGCTCGTTGGCCAGTATGTTTGTTAAACGGAACTCGGGTCTGGTTCCTAGTTCCGTATAAGCTTAAACGGAACTCGGGTCTGGTTCCTAGTTCCGTTTAAGTTAAACGGAACTGGAGTCTAGGTGTCAGATCTGTTTAAGGAAACTTGTGTTAAGGAGGTTAATTCTGTGCTGTATTATTCATGGAAGCTCTAAGTTCGATTCCTGTATACAATATGTAGGTAATTGAACATGCAGTTCGAGATAGGAATCCTAATAAACGGAACTCCGCTCGTTGGCCAGTATGTTTGTTAAACGGAACTCGGGTCTGGTTCCTAGTTCCGTATAAGCTTAAACGGAACTCGGGTCTGGTTCCTAGTTCCGTTTAAGTTAAACGGAACTGGAGTCTAGGTGTCAGATCTGTTTAAGGAAACTTGTGTTAAGGAGGTTAATTCTGTGCTGTATTATTCATGGAAGCTCTAAGTTCGATTCCTGTATACAATATGTAGGTAATTGAACATGCAGTTCGAGATAGGAATCCTAATAAACGGAACTCCGCTCGTTGGCCAGTATGTTTGTTAAACGGAACTCGGGTCTGGTTCCTAGTTCCGTATAAGCTTAAACGGAACTCGGGTCTGGTTCCTAGTTCCGTTTAAGTTAAACGGAACTGGAGTCTAGGTGTCAGATCTGTTTAAGGAAACTTGTGTTAAGGAGGTTAATTCTGTGCTGTATTATTCATGGAAGCTCTAAGTTCGATTCCTGTATATAATATGGTAATTGAACATGCAGTTAGAGATAGGAATCCTAATAAACGGAACTCCGCTCGTTGGCCAGTATGTTTGTTAAACGGAACTCGGGTCTGGTTCCTAGTTCCGTATAAGCTTAAACGGAACTCGGGTCTGGTTCCTAGTTCCGTTTAAGTTAAACGGAACTGGAGTCTAGGTGTCAGATCTGTTTAAGGAAACTTGTGTTAAGGAGGTTAATTCTGTGCTGTATTATTCATGGAAGCTCTAAGTTCGATTCCTGTATATAATATGTAATTGAACATGCAGTTAGAGATAGGAATCCTAATAAACGGAACTCCGCTCGTTGGCCAGTATGTTTGTTAAACGGAACTCGGGTCTGGTTCCTAGTTCCGTATAAGCTTAAACGGAACTCGGGTCTGGTTCCTAGTTCCGTTTAAGTTAAACGGAACTGGAGTCTAGGTGTCAGATCTGTTTAAGGAAACTTGTGTTAAGGAGGTTAATTCTGTGCTGTATTATTCATGGAAGCTCTAAGTTCGATTCCTGTATATAATAGGTAATTGAACATGCAGTTAGAGATAGGAATCCTAATAAACGGAACTCCGCTCGTTGGCCAGTATGTTTGTTAAACGGAACTCGGGTCTGGTTCCTAGTTCCGTATAAGCTTAAACGGAACTCGGGTCTGGTTCCTAGTTCCGTTTAAGTTAAACGGAACTGGAGTCTAGGTGTCAGATCTGTTTAAGGAAACTTGTGTTAAGGAGGTTAATTCTGTGCTGTATTATTCATGGAAGCTCTAAGTTCGATTCCTGTATATAATAGGTAATTGAACATGCAGTTAGAGATAGGAATCCTAATAAACGGAACTCCGCTCGTTGGCCAGTATGTTTGTTAAACGGAACTCGGGTCTGGTTCCTAGTTCCGTATAAGCTTAAACGGAACTCGGGTCTGGTTCCTAGTTCCGTTTAAGTTAAACGGAACTGGAGTCTAGGTGTCAGATCTGTTTAAGGAAACTTGTGTTAAGGAGGTTAATTCTGTGCTGTATTATTCATGGAAGCTCTAAGTTCGATTCCTGTATATGATATGTAATTGAACATGCAGTTAGAGATAGGAATCCTAATAAACGGAACTCCGCTCGTTGGCCAGTATGTTTGTTAAACGGAACTCGGGTCTGGTTCCTAGTTCCGTATAAGCTTAAACGGAACTCGGGTCTGGTTCCTAGTTCCGTTTAAGTTAAACGGAACTGGAGTCTAGGTGTCAGATCCGTTTAAGGGAATTTGTGTTAAGGAGGTTAATTCTGTGCTGTATTATTCATGGAAGCTCTAAGTTCGATTCCTGTATATAATATGTAATTGAACATGCAGTTAGAGATAGGAATCCTAATAAACGGAACTCCGCTCGTTGGCCAGTATGTTTGTTAAACGGAACTCGGGTCTGGTTCCTAGTTCCGTATAAGCTTAAACGGAACTCGGGTCTGGTTCCTAGTTCCGTTTAAGTTAAACGGAACTGGAGTCTAGGTGTCAGATCTGTTTAAGGAAACTTGTGTTAAGGAGGTTAATTCTGTGCTGTATTATTCATGGAAGCTCTAAGTTCGATTCCTGTATATGATATGTAATTGAACATGCAGTTAGAGATAGGAATCCTAATAAACGGAACTCCGCTCGTTGGCCAGTATGTTTGTTAAACGGAACTCGGGTCTGGTTCCTAGTTCCGTATAAGCTTAAACGGAACTCGGGTCTGGTTCCTAGTTCCGTTTAAGTTAAATGGAACTGGAGTCTAGGTGTCAGATCTGTTTAAGGAAACTTGTGTTAAGGAGGTTAATTCTGTGCTGTATTATTCATGGAAGCTCTAAGTTCGATTCCTGTATATAATATGTAATTGAACATGCAGTTAGAGATAGGAATCCTAATAAACGGAACTCCGCTCGTTGGCCAGTATGTTTGTTAAACGGAACTCGGGTCTGGTTCCTAGTTCCGTATAAGCTTAAACGGAACTCGGGTCTGGTTCCTAGTTCCGTTTAAGTTAAACGGAACTGGAGTCTAGGTGTCAGATCCGTTTAAGGGAATTTGTGTTAAGGAGATTAATTCTGTGCTGTATTATTCATGGAAGCACTAAGTTCGATTCCTGTATATAATAGGTAATTGAACATGCTGTTAGAGATAGGAATCCTAATAAACGGAACTCCGCTCGTTGGCCAGTATGTTTGTTAAACGGAACTCGGGTCTGGTTCCTAGTTCCGTATAAGCTTAAACGGAACTCGGGTCTGGTTCCTAGTTCCGTTTAAGTTAAACGGAACTGGAGTCTAGGTGTCAGATCTGTTTAAGGAAACTTGTGTTAAGGAGGTTAATTCTGTGCTGTATTATTCATGGAAGCTCTAAGTTCGATTCCTGTATATGATATGTAATTGAACATGCAGTTAGAGATAGGAATCCTAATAAACGGAACTCCGCTCGTTGGCCAGTATGTTTGTTAAACGGAACTCGGGTCTGGTTCCTAGTTCCGTATAAGCTTAAACGGAACTCGGGTCTGGTTCCTAGTTCCGTTTAAGTTAAACGGAACTGGAGTCTAGGTGTCAGATCTGTTTAAGGAAACTTGTGTTAAGGAGGTTAATTCTGTGCTGTATTATTCATGGAAGCTCTAAGTTCGATTCCTGTATATAATATGTAATTGAACATGCAGTTAGAGATAGGAATCCTAATAAACGGAACTCCGCTCGTTGGCCAGTATGTTTGTTAAACGGAACTCGGGTCTGGTTCCTAGTTCCGTATAAGCTTAAACGGAACTCGGGTCTGGTTCCTAGTTCCGTTTAAGTTAAACGGAACTGGAGTCTAGGTGTCAGATCTGTTTAAGGAAACTTGTGTTAAGGAGATTAATTCTGTGCTGTATTATTCATGGAAGTTCTAAGTTCGATTCCTGTATATAATAGGTAATTGAACATGCAGTTAGAGATAGGAATCCTAATAAACGGAACTCCGCTCGTTGGCCAGTATGTTTGTTAAACGGAACTCGGGTCTGGTTCCTAGTTCCGTATAAGCTTAAACGGAACTCGGGTCTGGTTCCTAGTTCCGTTTAAGTTAAATGGAACTGGAGTCTAGGTGTCAGATCTGTTTAAGGAAACTTGTGTTAAGGAGGTTAATTCTGTGCTGTATTATTCATGGAAGCTCTAAGTTCGATTCCTGTATATGATATGTAATTGAACATGCAGTTAGAGATAGGAATCCTAATAAACGGAACTCCGCTCGTTGGCCAGTATGTTTGTTAAACGGAACTCGGGTCTGGTTCCTAGTTCCGTATAAGCTTAAACGGAACTCGGGTCTGGTTCCTAGTTCCGTTTAAGTTAAACGGAACTGGAGTCTAGGTGTCAGATCTGTTTAAGGAAACTTGTGTTAAGGAGATTAATTCTGTGCTGTATTATTCATGGAAGCACTAAGTTCGATTCCTGTATATAATATGTAATTGAACATGCAGTTAGAGATAGGAATCCTAATAAACGGAACTCCGCTCGTTGGCCAGTATGTTTGTTAAACGGAACTCGGGTCTGGTTCCTAGTTCCGTATAAGCTTAAACGGAACTCGGGTCTGGTTCCTAGTTCCGTTTAAGTTAAACGGAACTGGAGTCTAGGTGTCAGATCTGTTTAAGGAAACTTGTGTTAAGGAGGTTAATTCTGTGCTGTATTATTCATGGAAGCTCTAAGTTCGATTCCTGTATATAATATGTAATTGAACATGCAGTTAGAGATAGGAATCCTAATAAACGGAACTCCGCTCGTTGGCCAGTATGTTTGTTAAACGGAACTCGGGTCTGGTTCCTAGTTCCGTATAAGCTTAAACGGAACTCGGGTCTGGTTCCTAGTTCCGTTTAAGTTAAACGGAACTGGAGTCTAGGTGTCAGATCTGTTTAAGGAAACTTGTGTTAAGGAGGTTAATTCTGTGCTGTATTATTCATGGAAGCTCTAAGTTCGATTCCTGTATATAATATGTAATTGAACATGCAGTTAGAGATAGGAATCCTAATAAACGGAACTCCGCTCGTTGGCCAGTATGTTTGTTAAACGGAACTCGGGTCTGGTTCCTAGTTCCGTATAAGCTTAAACGGAACTCGGGTCTGGTTCCTAGTTCCGTTTAAGTTAAACGGAACTGGAGTCTAGGTGTCAGATCTGTTTAAGGAAACTTGTGTTAAGGAGGTTAATTCTGTGCTGTATTATTCATGGAAGCTCTAAGTTCGATTCCTGTATATAATATGTAATTGAACATGCAGTTAGAGATAGGAATCCTAATAAACGGAACTCCGCTCGTTGGCCAGTATGTTTGTTAAACGGAACTCGGGTCTGGTTCCTAGTTCCGTATAAGTTTGTTAAACGGAACTCGGGTCTGGTTCCTAGTTCCGTTTAAGTTAAACGGAACTGGAGTCTAGGTGTCAGATCCGTTTAAGGGAATTTGTGTTAAGGAGATTAATTCTGTGCTGTATTATTCATGGAAGCTCTAAGTTCGATTCCTGTATATAATAGGTAATTGAACATGCAGTTAGAGATAGGAATCCTAATAAACGGAACTCCGCTCGTTGGCCAGTATGTTTGTTAAACGGAACTCGGGTCTGGTTCCTAGTTCCGTATAAGCTTAAACGGAACTCGGGTCTGGTTCCTAGTTCCGTTTAAGTTAAACGGAACTGGAGTCTAGGTGTCAGATCTGTTTAAGGAAACTTGTGTTAAGGAGGTTAATTCTGTGCTGTATTATTCATGGAAGCTCTAAGTTCGATTCCTGTATATGATATGTAATTGAACATGCAGTTAGAGATAGGAATCCTAATAAACGGAACTCCGCTCGTTGGCCAGTATGTTTGTTAAACGGAACTCGGGTCTGGTTCCTAGTTCCGTATTAAGCCTTAAACTCGGAACTCGGGTCTGGTTCCTAGTTCCGTTTAAGTAAAACGGAACTGGAGTCTAGGTGTCAGATCTGTTTAAGGAAACTTGTGTTAAGGAGGTTAATTCTGTGCTGTATTATTCATGGAAGCTCTAAGTTCGATTCCTGTATATGATATGTAATTGAACATGCAGTTAGAGATAGGAATCCTAATAAACGGAACTCCGCTCGTTGGCCAGTATGTTTGTTAAACGGAACTCGGGTCTGGTTCCTAGTTCCGTATAAGCTTAAACGGAACTCGGGTCTGGTTCCTAGTTCCGTTTAAGTTAAACGGAACTGGAGTCTAGGTGTCAGATCTGTTTAAGGAAACTTGTGTTAAGGAGATTAATTCTGTGCTGTATTATTCATGGAAGCTCTAAGTTCGATTCCTGTATATAATAGGTAATTGAACATGCAGTTAGAGATAGGAATCCTAATAAACGGAACTCCGCTCGTTGGCCAGTATGTTTGTTAAACGGAACTCGGGTCTGGTTCCTAGTTCCGTATAAGCTTAAACGGAACTCGGGTCTGGTTCCTAGTTCCGTTTAAGTTAAACGGAACTGGAGTCTAGGTGTCAGATCTGTTTAAGGAAACTTGTGTTAAGGAGGTTAATTCTGTGCTGTATTATTCATGGAAGCTCTAAGTTCGATTCCTGTATATGATATGTAATTGAACATGCAGTTAGAGATAGGAATCCTAATAAACGGAACTCCGCTCGTTGGCCAGTATGTTTGTTAAACGGAACTCGGGTCTGGTTCCTAGTTCCGTATAAGCTTAAACGGAACTCGGGTCTGGTTCCTAGTTCCGTTTAAGTTAAACGGAACTGGAGTCTAGGTGTCAGATCCGTTTAAAGGAATTTGTGTTAAGGAGGTTAATTCTGTGCTGTATTATTCATGGAAGCTCTAAGTTCGATTCCTGTATATAATATGTAATTGAACATGCAGTTAGAGATAGGAATCCTAATAAACGGAACTCCGCTCGTTGGCCAGTATGTTTGTTAAACGGAACTCGGGTCTGGTTCCTAGTTCCGTATAAGCTTAAACGGAACTCGGGTCTGGTTCCTAGTTCCGTTTAAGTTAAACGGAACTGGAGTCTAGGTGTCAGATCTGTTTAAGGAAACTTGTGTTAAGGAGGTTAATTCTGTGCTGTATTATTCATGGAAGCTCTAAGTTCGATTCCTGTATATAATATGTAATTGAACATGCAGTTAGAGATAGGAATCCTAATAAACGGAACTCCGCTCGTTGGCCAGTATGTTTGTTAAACGGAACTCGGGTCTGGTTCCTAGTTCCGTATAAGCTTAAACGGAACTCGGGTCTGGTTCCTAGTTCCGTTTAAGTTAAACGGAACTGGAGTCTAGGTGTCAGATCCGTTTAAGGGAATTTGTGTTAAGGAGGTTAATTCTGTGCTGTATTATTCATGGAAGCTCTAAGTTCGATTCCTGTATATAATAGGTAATTGAACATGCAGTTAGAGATAGGAATCCTAATAAACGGAACTCCGCTCGTTGGCCAGTATGTTTGTTAAACGGAACTCGGGTCTGGTTCCTAGTTCCGTATAAGCTTAAACGGAACTCGGGTCTGGTTCCTAGTTCCGTTTAAGTTAAACGGAACTGGAGTCTAGGTGTCAGATCTGTTTAAGGGAAACTTGTGTTAAGGAGATTAATTCTGTGCTGTATTATTCATGGAAGCTCTAAGTTCGATTCCTGTATATAATAGGTAATTGAACATGCAGTTAGAGATAGGAATCCTAATAAACGGAACTCCGCTCGTTGGCCAGTATGTTTGTTAAACGGAACTCGGGTCTGGTTCCTAGTTCCGTATAAGCTTAAACGGAACTCGGGTCTGGTTCCTAGTTCCGTTTAAGTTAAACGGAACTGGAGTCTAGGTGTCAGATCTGTTTAAGGAAACTTGTGTTAAGGAGGTTAATTCTGTGCTGTATTATTCATGGAAGCTCTAAGTTCGATTCCTGTATATAATATGTAGGTAATTGAACATGCAGTTCGAGATAGGAATCCTAATAAACGGAACTCCGCTCGTTGGCCAGTATGTTTGTTAAACGGAACTCGGGTCTGGTTCCTAGTTCCGTATAAGCTTAAACGGAACTCGGGTCTGGTTCCTAGTTCCGTTTAAGTTAAACGGAACTGGAGTCTAGGTGTCAGATCCGTTTAAGGAAATTGTGTTAAGGAGATTAATTCTGTGCTGTATTATTCATGGAAGTTCTAAGTTCGATTCCTGTATATAATAGGTAATTGAACATGCAGTTAGAGATAGGAATCCTAATAAACGGAACTCCGCTCGTTGGCCAGTATGTTTGTTAAACGGAACTCGGGTCTGGTTCCTAGTTCCGTATAAGCTTAAACGGAACTCGGGTCTGGTTCCTAGTTCCGTTTAAGTTAAACGGAACTGGAGTCTAGGTGTCAGATCTGTTTAAGGAAACTTGTGTTAAGGAGGTTAATTCTGTGCTGTATTATTCATGGAAGCTCTAAGTTCGATTCCTGTATATAATATGGTAATTGAACATGCAGTTAGAGATAGGAAT
>NW_027188498.1:0-20962 GCF_041381155.1 Argopecten irradians | reverse complement strand
GATCGATTCCTGTATATAATGTGTAATTGAACATGCAATTAGAGGTAGGAATCCTAATAAACGGAATTCCGCTCTTTGGCCAGTATTTTTGTTAAACGGAACTCGGGTCTGGTTCCATGTTCCGTATAAGCTTAAACGGAACTTGGGTCTGGTTCCTAGTTCCGTTTAAGTTAAACGGAACTCGGGTCTGGTTCCTAGTTCCGTTTAAGTTAAACGGAACTCGGGTCTGGTTCCTAGTTCCGTTTATTAAACGGATCTAGGAACTAGAAACTCGCAACCAACTTCAGCCCTCCACAGGATACAGGGTAGGGGTACGCAAAATGACCGACTGCGATTGTTAGTCTTTTCCCTTGCTGCGAATGCTCCGATAGCTTTGCGCTATTCTTAAGAATAGCGC
The DNA here is from genome assembly GCF_041381155.1 of Argopecten irradians. Lineage (NCBI taxonomy): Eukaryota > Metazoa > Mollusca > Bivalvia > Pectinida > Pectinidae > Argopecten > Argopecten irradians. The sequence goes on along the minus strand of NW_027188498.1, from coordinate 20,565 downwards.
AGCGCAATCGGAGCATTCACAGCAGGGGACCAGACTGGCATACTCATTTCAAAGTTGTGAGAGTTCTGTCCAACCTCTTCAATGAAATACATTATGTACACATGTATTATATTAAATGCACTATGGCCTTTCGATATTACCACCAAGTGCAACCAAGGAAGCGATTGGAAATGGATGTCTGTTATCTTTTAATTTATTCTTTGTTATCAATAATTCAATTTACTTATTTTAATTAAAATTGAATTTTATCAAAATTCAAAAATTGTAAACGTATCAATACTTCAACATTTTTTATATCCATATTTCGAATTTCACATAGTCCCTATTTTAAAAATACCGGAAATGGAATAAAAAACGAATATATTTTACCTAGATAAATAAGTTGTGCCTCAGATAAAAACCATACACACGATTTTACGAAAAATACCATGTTATACAAATCATATATGTTTTTGCAATTATATTTTCTGTTTCATGTTAATAAAAAGGCAATCTTGAAATTACCGGAAGTAGCTACTTTTTTCAGTGGCTCCCGATTTAAATATTATTAATATCTCGGCTAACTACATGCCAATTTTTAAGTTTTATCAAAACGTTCAGTCTGTTATTTCGTTATATCTCTATGTTTTGCCTACAAAAATGGTGACCATCTTGAAAAACAAGTAGACACATTTTGCGATGGTTCCCGATTTTAATCTTATTTTGGTAGTCTTGGTTTCTAACATGCCAAGTTTAATGCGTATAGTAAAACGTTCAGCGTATTTTTCATTGCTTCAATCGTCAATCGACGGCCATCATGGAATTCTGAAGTAGGTATTTTTTTCAATGGCTCTCAACTTTTATATTATTATGGTAGTTTTGGCTACTTACATGCTAAGTTTCATGCTTTTATTTGGATGTGCAGCATGTTATTTCAGTACTTTGTTAAGTTTTACCTATGAAAATGGCGGCTATCTTGAATAACAACCGGACGTAGACACATTTTGCGATGGCTCCCGGTTTTTATCTTAGTTTGGTAGTCTTGGCTATTAACATGCCAAGTTTAATGCGTCTATCAATACGTTCACGTACTTTTTCATTACTTCTCATAGTTTCGCCTATTCAATCGGTGGCCATCTTGGAATAACCGCCAGTAGGTATATTTTTTAATGGCTCTCGCTTTAAATATTATTTTGGTAGTCTTGTCTACTAACATACCAATTTTTATGTTTTTTTTATTGAGATGTGCAGGCTACTCGCGTGCTTGTATTAAAAAATGCATGATTTTTTCTCTATGCCGCTCTACTTATATCCCTGTGAAGTATGGGGGGACATTTTATCAACTCGTGATAGAGGCTACGTATAACATTGTATATGTACCCATTTAGGCACATCAACCCTTAATAGAGGGGCTCCTTTACCTTTATTAGGCACAACCATTCCTAACAGAGGGAACAGGTAGTAATCTTATTAAGCACGACTTCTCTTGACAAATGGAGTTTAGGAACCTAATATGAATGTACTTCATACTTAACTGTACATGCATGTATTAGTTTACTTTTTTACTTCAAATTAACAATTTTGTTTTTCAGAAGATCACATCCTTTTAGCACCACGACATTTCGACAGCCTCAGAGATGCACACAGCAGCAACTCTTAACCTAGAAATCTTGGTACGTGGACCGTTACCAGACACAGCAAAAACGATAGTACCTATAGCAGGTAGTTTTATCATACGGATCATGAATTCAGAGACTGAGATACAGGTATCAGGCACAGCAAGTCTACGTTCCTTAACTCCTTCGTTCGACATGCCACCCTTATCAGGCACAGCAACTCTTAGTATATGGAGCACAGAACCCGTATCAGGCACGGCAAATCTTAATATAGAGAACAAGGGACCCTTGAAACGCTTTTCAGCTTCAGCAACTTTTCAAACAGAGAATAAGTTCACTGTACCTTTAACAGGCACAATAGATCTTCATTCACACATACCTATGGAAAATTATCAGGCACTACAACTCTTAATATAGGGAGCATGGAACCCTTGTTTTTCACTCATTGCACATCGGAAGATAACAAGACGAGTATAACAGACATGAGATATTTGAGAAGAAACAGAACTTCTACTATTTGGAAAGAACCATTAGCAGAACCAAATGCCCCGATGGGAGTGTATTTCGCTGTCACAATGATGAACGATAGACTACCCACTATATCCCCGTATGGTACAGAACGAGTGTTGGTACCAGTACAGCGTATTCGTGAGCATGTCCAGAGTTCTCTCGATCCAGTCTTGTATTTAGAAACACAGAGACCGAATGCAGAAAACCATTCCATTGATATAAGGCTGATTCTTCTTAGAGGTGATGATCAGGCAAATATCGATTGGTGCAAAGAACACTGCCTTCAAGAATTCGATATTCGCAATAATCCATGGCTGGTGATTAATGATGACGGAAAATGTATGACATGGAAAAAATCACGTTTAGCACCACAGACTTGCCGGGTCCTTTTCTTCATTGCTGATAATGTGAACATTGGATGCTGTGAATGGGATAGCGTTATCTGGTAATGTACCTTAAAAATATAACAATGTATCAACATAAGCAATGTTAGACATACCAAACTTATGATGCGAATAAAATGTTTCAAATCAGGATATAGTATTACGTTTACATATAGATTTATCAAATGTATTAATATTTATTATCAGCAATATCTGAAAAGACGCTTGTTCATAACTAGATTCAATGTAATCTTTCATTCTTACTTTTATTTTTAAAATGTACGCATTTAAATTTGTTTCGATTTCCTTCTACAGTACTAGACATTGCATATATTGCTCAAAGTATGGTCACATCGAAACAAACTGTCCTCAGGCAGTTGAAGATGCAGCGGTCTAGGCCATTTGACTCAAAATTTTCCAAATTAGTATTCATGGTAAGTACATTTAAGTTTTTCACAGAGTCATTATTTCAACATCAGTGTATGTTTTAACAAAGTTTGTAATATTCCTATGCTGACATCAGAAACATATGTGTTTAATTTCGATATACACGTAGATTAGTCTTCCCATCAGTCCAGAATAAGAAATGATTATGTGTAATTATCATTAATATATAAAATATTTCACTTTTTTCAGAAAAAAGATCCAGGTCGGACGAAAGATTGTATCGTTGCAGGCAGGAAAAAAATCACAAAATGATCACCGAAACTCTCCTAGTATACTATATAACCAGGAGCAATTTTACTGGCTGTTGTTCAGGAAAGTTAATTTCGACGTCATGACAATCAGACGAAGAAACGTCGGGATATTCCAGGATGTTGTCAGAATGACTTCCCCCGTCACATTCTTAAATTGGCTTTACAATTCTTCAAAATTTAGTTATGTAATGAAAATTATCTTAGCGTGCATGTAAAATTTTACACTGAATTACTCATTTCAAATTACAATTTCATTAATGGTGTTTTTTTATCAATTTAACCCAGTATATATTACATAACCTCTAATGAATTGTGATGTTCTTAGAATTTCTAACTTTGCTTTACGAAATCTGATAGGGGATTAGTTTAAAACATTATTTATTCATGTATCGATATATGTAAATACAAAACATAGAATTTTCGGGTTTGGAAAACAAGTTTAAAGACCCACAACTTTCCGTCACAAAATAAATCTTGAAAACAACAGAAAATGCATACCGAATGTTTGAGATGAGGTTACAACATCAAACAAGTACAAGATGCCTTCGTAATCTATGTTGGCAGTGATGTTTTGTCGTCTGGCGTAGTGATAGTCAAATAACTCGCGGTTATCATGACAACGGCGAGAAAAATAATCAATACGACCTACTTTATGAAAATTAACATTCTATTTATTTTATTTAATTGTTCTGAAGGTGAAAATTGTATTATAAAAGGTAAACTAATAACTTTTGCGACAAAATATTCAATCTCGTTTTACATTCCTATTTTAAAAATCAGTAAAATTTACATAAATTACTTTAGTAGAAGTTAGCATTATTATATACCTGATCATTATACGTATTATATGTAATATTTCTTAATATTTATTCATTGTAATTTGAACAAAGAGGAATGGTCACTTTTCCGTCTGTCATGACCTAGGCTGTGTACAACTATGGTCAGAGCTCAAAGCACGCTACAAAAACAGTACAATATATATCATTTAATACCTGCATATACTGCAGTAACCAGATTTCGAATTATGTGCGAAAAAAGTACATTGTATTTCATATATCTTATCCATAGTGGTACGCAGTCTATACCTGATACTGAAGTTTGTTCTGTTTGTTGTTCAAACGCAGTCTATACCTGATACTGAAGTTTGTTCTGTTTGTTGTTCAAACGCAGTCTATACCTGATACTGAAGTTTGCTCTGTTTTTTATCCATATGCAGTCTTTACCTGATGCTGAATTTTGTTCTGTTTTTCTGAATTTTAATTTTGGAAAATGCCTACCGAAAGTCAAAAATTATCTACTGTAATTAAAAACTACGTTTGAACAAATAATATCATTCATATGTTAGATGTAAATTATCATCATGATATTTTTTATTTAGGTCGCAATGGGTCGATATGTGCCACGCCTCTTTCACATCAAATATTATATTATGTACAATGTAATGTATACATATGATTGCATGTCATATTAATATATCGCTTTGTTGTTTTATCCGTATATCGCCGATATAACTTTTTAGCCCACCATCTGAGTTGTAGGCTATTTACTAAATAAATCGCCTTTCGTCCATGGTCCATCAACAGTTCTTGTTACCGCTATTTCTCATAACGTACTGAAGGGATCCTCCTCAATTTTTATATGCAGGTTTCCCTAGGGACATGGTGTGCATTTTGCATTTTAAGACCGATCTTTCAACAACATAGTCGACAGACAGCCATCATGGATTCTGATAGTTCAATTTCCAAATATTTTATTGACAAAAAGATGTTAGTGTCAATTGGATTAGACATCAGGCGTAGCCTATCTTAGTCTTCTCCTGATATTGGTGGTACAAACAAATAATTATATAAAACATATATACATGGTGAGGTTTATGAAAATAAGGGGAGGTAACTCCTAGATGAGGAATGACACATTTTTTGATCATATCTATTGTAACTCTATAAATTAACAGGTAATTTTCATTTTTTTATATAATAACCAAATATTATCACATAATTCTAACTATAGTTGATAGTATATATATATATATATATAAACGGTCATGTCATAAATTTTGTAAGACGAACACTATTGTCGCGTTGTAGATATAAATGACGTCTGTGATGTTGTATGATTATCTCGGTTGACACGTCGAACACAAGCCTGATTTTGCCACTCTTACATCAAACAGAATTGAAAGTAATCCAAATTTTGACACAGAGCTCAAGGATTCAATAAGTCTAGAATTAAATAAACAATGTCCAAGAAAATTTGTAAGATTTTTCCTTGTAAAGGAAGTTGTTGATATCTTCTTGGTGCCCCTGGACTCTGATCTGGTGGTCATTTATTGAGGTCAAGGTGTACTTTAAACTAAGCACCATGGATGCCTTTTTTTCTTTCAGAATCACTGAAGTTTTGACTATGTTTTGATTAATACTTAAAAAGTTATGTGATAAATAGAATCTTACACTCATGGCTACATCATTTGAAATTTATTAAAATTGAATTTATAAATTTTTTGACATTTTATTTCCAAAATAACAACAGTTTTTCTGGGGTTTTTTAATATCATACAATATCTAGGTAAAAGAAGACCTAGTTATAACACTTGCTATACAGTAGTGAATGCCATACTTGTAACAGCCTCATCAGTTTTAAGCATTTTAGAAACAGATAAATTTTGAATTTGAGAAATATTTTTAAAATTTTTCTAAATCAAAAACATTATTAAAAAAAATAATAAATTGAAAGCCATTTCGGTTAAGGTATAGACTTTTAAATAAATGATTTGCTTACTCTTGACATTTTTTCATCTGTAATGAATAACACTTGGAAACAGTAACTATTTTAAATATATGAACTATAGATTTATAGATTATTTTATGCATCTACACACTTACAAGTAACAACTCAACAACCATATTGAATGAATAAGGCCACCCTCACAGAGGGTGACAGGGTATTTATTAAATCAACAGCATATGATAATCAATGAAATACATGACAAAATTCATGTGAAATACACATAAAACAATATTTGCTTCAAGAATTAAATAAACCAAAAAGCCAATGTGGGGTTTACAAAGTAAAAACCGCCTACTTATGTGAGATATACAAAATAAAAACCTTTATAGGGTGGGAAAGGGCGGGAATTCAAAATTAAAGTTTAAAAGCCAAATTCAACACAGGTTAAAAATGTTGAGGAGGAAAATTTCAATATGGCTGCCTGACGCTTAGGGTTCTGATGAAATATTTGGGGTCTGGGACCCCTTTCGGACACATTGACCAATCAAATGCCCTTCCTCTATCCCCAAGGGGCATAACTCGTACCGACAAAATGTAAAATCCATACAAGGGGGCATAACTCGAATTAGTCTATATGCTGAAGAAAAGGACATTATTAACACAAACAAATTCTACAAAAATCTAATAAAATAAAACTTGTATTGGTGTTTCCGATGCATAAATTAAGCTAACTACTTAGCTGCCTTTTATGCATCTACACACTTACAAGTAACAACTCAACAACCATATTGAATGAATAAGGCCACCCTCACAGAGGGTGACAGGGTATTTATTAAATCAACAGCATATGATAATCAATGAAATACATGACAAAATTCATGTGAAATACACATAAAACAATATTTGCTTCAAGAATTAAATAAAACCAAAAAGCCAATGTGGGGTTTACAAAGTAAAAACCGCCAAAAAGACATTGAAAATGTCTTCCCCACAGTATATATATATATATAGATATAATCTTCCTCAATATAAAAATTGAATATGCTGTGTTATCTATTCATGTAAATGATTAATAAAACAAAAGAGAAGCATGAAAGGTATACCAGGTAATTCATTTCTGCGTATGTATAAAAGCTGCAAATAGATCCTTAATGTGATGATTTATTTAACTGATCATGATTTTCATATCCTTCAGCAGTATCAAGGATTTAAAATAATTTAATGACCTGGTACCGTATGTGTTCCAATTCGGATGTTGAATAGAGTTCTCTTTTTTTATTAGTTTAACGTCCTATTAACAGCCAGGGTCATTTAAGGACATGCCAGGTTTGATGGTGGAGGAAAGCCGGAGAACCCGGAGAAAAACCACCGACCAGCTGTCAGTACCTGGCAAATTCTCCACACCGGATTCAAACTTGTGATCCAGAGGTGGACGGCTTGTGGTAATATGTCGGGACATCTTTATCACTCGGCCACCGTGGCCCCACGAATAGAGTTCTCATAAAAGGTCTCATAAATGTTAAGATAATTAGAAAGCTTGGCACCTTATATAACCCATTACCCTAATTGCCCAGCATCAATTAGCATTATACATTTCCAAGGCATTTCTTGATTTGTATGATATTGTTAAATATCTTATGTAAGTATGCTCAGATACATGTATACCATCAAGGGTTGAAAATGACAACTGACTTAAAAGGGTACTTGGGTTTTGAATTAAAAACTTAATATTCTTAAAATGTTCATATGAACAGTTTTCATTGGGATTGCATGGATAAAGGGAGGTAATTGGCTTATTTGTTTATTTTTAAAGGTATAATTTCTAGCAAAATGCTCAATATCACTAAAAGAATTGCGAAAACAGAGAAAGCTATGTTTTGTTATGGATTGAGTATTCGGTCAGACCAATATTGTCTATATTTTGACAATTTTTTTATCTAAATGAGGAAAAACAGTTTCTTATTGATAAAATGGGGGTAGCAGAGACTTTTACATGATAATTCGTGATGTACATGTATAAGTACATGATATTTTTCAAATCTGTGATGCCGTGTCATTATGAAACGATATACATGTAATCCATATTAAATGAATTCTGGTTATTTTAGCTTGATTATAGCAGTAGTTTTATTTTGTTTTTTTTTTTTCTCTGTAAAAAACTGTTTAACATTTCTTGTTCTCTAAAATGTATGTATTTGTAAGAGAAAAAGTGTCCAGCCAGGCGATATTGTATATTATTACCAATTTTTTACTTATTTTTCGATAAAATGGGGGTAGCTAGCAGAGACTTTTACATGATTATTAATGAAAATGCATATTCCAGGCAGCAATAGCAATTATGATGAACTCCTTGCTTAATTGTATGTCATAGGGACAATTATAAAATGCCACATTCAAATTTTAAGTCTCCCTTTATTTATTAATAAGAAAATAGCAGAGTAATAGCCTAATCCTTCTCCATATGCCAGGGGTTACTATCACTGACATAATATCTACCCCTGCACTATTTCATAATTAACTGATCGCCAGCTGTCAATAAAAGCACATTGTTTGTTCCGACATTGAATAGAAACACGTGTGTTTGGGGGTAGAGGCGTGGCTATATTACACCTGGCAAATCGGTCAATGAAACTGCAGGTGTAACGTTGAAAATGGACCCCCGTTGAAAACTGACCTCGGGTCATTTTTCAACGTTGAAAAATGACCCCGAAAACTGTTGAAAACTGAACTTTCAGCGCACTTTTTACACCGACCCGTTAAAATTAGACCCCGTTGAAAAGTGACCCCATCAGAACTCGTTTTTACACAACAACACAACACGACACCACAACACCACGAAATCACACAGCATCACACAGCACAGCAACACACCAACAACACAACAACACTACACACCACAACACCAAACAACAACACATCACACAACACAACATCACCCAACAAAATAAGAAAACATCACACAATATAACATCACACAACACAACAACGCATCACACTAAACACAACAACACACAACACACAACCACACAACACAAGACAACATTACACAACAACACGACACAACATCATAACAAAACATCACACAACACAACAACACACAACCCAACCACACCACAACACACAACCATGCAACAATACAACAACATCCAACAACAACACAACAACACTCAACAACACTACACAACACAACATCACACAACACAACAGCACATCACACAACATAACACAAATACACATCACACAAACACGCAACAACAACACAACACCACCCAACACACAACACTAAAAAAACACAACACATCTCACAATACAACATAACATAACAACAAAACATCACACAACAACACATAACACAACACATAACACAACCACGCAACAACAATACAAAACCACCCAAAAACAACACAATAACACACAACAATACAACACACGACAACATCACACAACATAGCACAACACAAAATCACACAACAAAACATCACACAACAACACAACACAACAACACAATCACACCACAACACCCGACAACAACACAACATCACACAACATAACGTAACAACACATTACACAAACACGGAACAACAACACAACACAAAACAGAGCCACACAGCACACAACAACACACAACACAACAACACACCAATGACACACAACACAATAACATGACACAACCACACATAACAACACAACACACAACAACACAACACACAACATAACAACACAACATCACACAACAGCACACAACAACACCACACAACAAACAACACACAACACAAAAACACAAAACAACACAACAACACATTACAACACAACCATACGCAGAACACAACATAACTGATCCATACGCAGATATATAATACATGCATTCTGGTATTGCAGGGAATGAATATATATTAACAATTACTGAATATCTGACAAACGTAAAATCGTCGAAAATATAATCATAAAAATCCCATAATTATGGTTTTGTAACACTATCCACTGGTACTCGGAAGTGAACACCACATAGTGCAAACTTTGCATGCAGTTGATAACAACAATTCCTTTTTATTTACTAATTCGAGAATTATGTTTATGCAACGGCTATATATGTGAATGTACTAGGGTTATATTTCAACAGACCATCCGTTGATAGTTTGCCAAGGTCATTTTTCAACGGTCATTTTTTAACAGACCTGCCGTTGAGAATTGACCCTAGACACTGTCAATTTTCAACGGCATGTTCAACTTTCAACGGCATTCGGGGTCCGTTTTCAACGTTGAAAACTGACCCGAGGTAAATTTTCAACGGATGTCCATTTTCAACGTTACACAGGCAACAGAAGACACAGGTAATTAGATCATTTAACGTACATCAAAGGAATTGTATAATGTGGTTCACTGTACACATGTGTTCGTTTGAGGTTGGTTGTCACTTTCTCAGTAATCTTGAAAGGAAGTCTATTTCATAACGGGGGGAGTCTGTATATTGTAAAGGTAACATTTCATAACGGGGGGAGTCTGTATATTGTGGAGGTCACACTTAAAACAGGAAGAGTCTGGATATTATGGAGGTCACATTTGAAAACGGGAGGAGTTTTACTTGTTGTGGGGGTCAGACTTTACAACTGGTGGGTCTGTATATTGTTTGTGAATTGTACAGGTTTATTGTTAAAGCCATACTTTTCAACGGTAATAGGTTTTTTTCTGGATTTAATCTTTTTAAATTCTGATATTAAAAAAAAAAAAAAAAACATTAAACAAAATATTATGGTGAGTTATCCCAAGTAGATTTTAATTACATTTATTCTCTAATGTAAGAAACTTTAAAAAGTCCTCGCACTACATACACGTATTAAATGTTCATGTGTACGCTTAATTATTTATTGTATTCTACCTCCGGTTTTTTTATTTCATTTTTCTCCTTATCACATTCAATAAAACTTCTTGTTTATTTAGAGATACTTAATTACCATTTCCCCTCCAAAAACTATACATTTGAAATGTATTTCTGTCATATATCCATACGTGTAACATAGTATTGCGGTACGGATCGATAAAAGTCTTAGTCCAGTCCATGTATTACATAGTGCCACAGGTCACACCTGAAAACGGGTCACAAATGAAAATGCCACACAGGACTCAGATTTGAGGTCATCTGAGATGAAGTCTCCAGTGACCTAATCTAATTTTGCAGGGACATTTCATGGCCAAAGGTCAATCAAAATTGTGAATTATATGATCCCCTAGGGACCTGAGGGTTGGGGCCAAAAGGGGTCAATTAGGCTAAAACTTCAACAATCTTCTTCTAAAATTCTGGAAATAGTAGAATAAAATACTCTTCATAGATGGATTCACGATTCCCCCTGGGGAGGGGGTCAAGTTTACCCCCTAGGTAAAACACATTTTTAAGCATTATTTGGTCATTTGTCATAGAAAATGAGTCAAATGTTGTCAGAATTATCAGTATGAGATGGCCATTGAATCATATTAACAAATTTCCCATGACTGGTCAGCCAGGGACCTGAGGGGTGGGGCTAAAAGGGGTCAAATAGGATAGGCTAAAACTTCAATAATTTTAAAATACGTACGTTGTTCTCAGCAAGCGATAACAATTGCAGGGTATAATTGCTGCAGAGGCCCCGCTTTCCGATCTACTAGTATAAAGTTTCTTTTGTACATCAAAATAAAACGTAAAATTCAAAATTTTTTTTTCAGAACACCAAATCTATTTAGCACCTGTCGAAATTCTCGGAAATGGACCAAAGGCCCTTATCAGACGGAACACCTCAATATCCTCAAGCACTGAACCGGCCACCCCCTCCAGTCGCTCCACATCCAGGTCCTAATTATATGAACCGAACAGTACTGAACGAGCCACCCCTTCCAGTCGCTCCACATCGAGATCTAGGTCCTAATTTCAACCCGACGCCCAAATCAGTCGGAACACAACAATATCGTGAAGTACTGAACGAGCCACCCCTTCCAGTCGCTCAACATCCAGATCTAGGTCCTAATGGTATGTAGGAACAGCTCAAAATTCTCAGGAAATAAACCCGACACCCTTACCAGCCGGACCACCTCAAGATTCTAATAAAATGTGCGAAACTTTGTACGGGTCATCCGTACCAGGCAAACCCCGCATATAATACCCTTATTAAGCGGGTATAGAAAATGCGTTCAGGAAAATCGATTTTGACCTCATGACAACTAGACGAAGAAACGACAGGATATTCGAGGACAGTGTCAGAAAAGTCCTCGAAACTTATTTATGAAATGAAAGTTACCTGAGCATGAATATGAGATTTTACACTAATTTACTCATTTCAAATTTTATGATTTGTTATGGTGTTTTATTTTTGTATCAACATAACCCGGTATATAGATGTTTCACAACGGAGATGACGTCGTTGTGATATATTTCGATTGAAAGGACGAAATCCAAAGATGCAGAATATTTTTTTTTTCCAAATATAACTTTATATAATATAACTGTTCCTAGAAGTCGGTAGGCGATTCCCGGAGTATCCGAAAATCGACCCGTGCCGTCCAAGCTCTAGACCCGAACTGATTACAAAGTACAGCACGTAAGATTACATAAGGAATTGACACAAAAGATTAACAAATGTCATTTACTACTCGTCTCAGTGGTCAGTGGTCTTAAGCTTGTACGTGGACTAATTAGCGTGTCCATTGTCCTGGGGATACGTGTCATATCTGGTTTGACCAGTGCTTTTAATATAGCTGTACTACACGGTAAATAGATATAATTACTACAGAGCTGACAACAATAAATCAAAGATTTACGATTAACAATATCAAAAGTAAATGAATTTATCATGTAATTTCAGTACAATATTATTACACAATATTAAAATAATTTAGTGAAAGGTTGTAATTAAAAGTCTCGAATAATATAATGATCGAATGTACCTAAATGTTTTAATAAGCAATAAGCACTTTTTTCCTATGAAAGATGCATTACAAAATCTCTAATGAATCATGATGTGATAAGAAATATTATTTTTTTGCCAGCGATCATGCTATGAATTACTAACTTTCTTTGGGTGTAAAAAATAGCTTAGTAAAAATTTGATAGTAGAAGTTTAGTTTAAACATTATCTATTCATATATCGATATATGTACATACAAAACAGCATATTTGGGTTTAGAAAACAAGCTTAAGCCCACTACCATTCCGTAACAAAATAAATCTTGATAACAGCAATAACATAAGAATATGTATACCGATGGTCTAAGATGAGCGTACAATATCAAACAAATGCAAGTTCATCTGTAATACCTATGTTAATTGTGAAGATTCATTTCGCTGTTTTGTCGTCAGGTTAACTAGATAGTCAACTAACGTGTGGTAATTAGGTATATAGGACGACGTCGTAACACAGACGACCCGCGTTATGATAACTAATATTTTATTTGTTGTAATCCAATTGTTCAGAAGGTAATGATAAGTGTAGAATAAACAGTAAGCTAATAACTTTTGCGTCTCTACAAAATTATCAATCTCGTTTTACAAAGAGGTATGGCCACTTTTCCACCTGTCACGTCCTAAGCTGTGTAAAACTCTGGTCAGAGCTAAACATACGCTACAAGAACAGTAGGATATCATGTAATACCTGTATATACTGCCGTAACCAGATTTCGAATTCTGTGCGAAAGTGTATTTTATATATCTTACCCATATTGGCTCTTTCCGTATCAGGGTTGACGTGGCACTATTTAAAGTTTATATTGGATACATCCGAAAAAGATGTATCGTTTACATAAGGACACCTTTTCTAGGTTTTCATCTTGTTGTTTAATTTATCTGATATCACATATGATTGAAGTTCTTCATTTACATGACAAAACAAAGAATTTTATTGCTTGTCAAAATAAAAGAAAATAAGAAGACGTACTATCGCTGATTATTTCGACTACAGGAGTTATGTACTGACCTGATACTGAAGTTTAATACGCAGTCTATACCTGATACTGAAGTAAAATACTTTATCAACCACGTTTTCTCATTTTTTCGGTACGAGCCCATCGCATCTGAGACTTTTTTGAGAAAAAAGATTGAGGTTATTTTGCTACACCGATTAAAATGAACCATAGTAAAAGTTGATCCTTTGGTACGCTCTATCAAAAAATGAATTTTAATTTTGGGAAGTCCTCACCGAAAGTCACAAATTATTTACTGTAATTAAAAACTACATTTGAACAAATAATATCATTCATATATTAGATATAAATCATCATCATGATATTTTTTATTTAGGTCGCAATGGGTCGATATGTGCCACGCCTCTTTCACATCAAATATCATATTATGTACAATGTAATGTATACATATGATTGCATGTCATATTAATATATCACTTTGTTGTTTTATCCGTATATCGCCGATATAACGTTTTAGCCCACCATCTGATTTGTAGGCTATTTACTAAATCAATCGCCTTTCGTCCATGGTCCATCAACAGTTCTTGTTACCGCTATTTCTCATAAAGTACTGAAGGGATCCTCCTCAATTTTCATATGCAGGTTTCCCTAGGGACATGATGTGCATTTTGCATTTCAAGACCGATCTTTCAACAACATAGTCGACAGACAGCCATCATGGATTTTGATAGTTCAATTTCCAAATATTTTATTGACAAAAAGATTTTAGTGTCAATTGGATTAGACATCAGGCGTAGCCTATCTTAGTCTTCTCCAGATATTGATGGTACAAACAAATAATTATATAAAACATATATACATGGTGAGGTTTATGAATATTAGGGGAGGTAAGTCCTAGATGAGGAATGGCATAATTTTTGATCATATTTATTGTAACTCTATAAATTAACAGTTAATTTTCATTTTTTTATATAAATAATAACCAAATATTATCACATAATTCTAATATACTATATATTTTGTGATATTGGTCCTATTCGCCACAACAGATACAGGCTATAAAGTCCACATGTGTTTAACACAATTAGCCATCCACTGATGGGGTTTTGATAGTTGAAGATTGTTACCAACAAGTCTTAAAGGGATCCGTCTCAAATTTCATACTTAGGTTTCCCTAGGGCCCCAATTGTGTATATTGCATTTTTAGACTGCTCGGTCAATAAGGTAGCCGACAGATAGCTATCTTGGAATTTGATAGTTAACTTTAAAAAGCAGTCATATGATCATTCTTTGGTCGGCGCCAAGATCCGTCTGGAATCTCTTGCGTTTTTATATAGGGATTGGATTGCGCTTTTATGTTAACGCGCCATATAGAATATATTCTTAGAGGAATTGCTCCATACAAGCATGGTTAACATAAAAGCGAAATCAAATCCCTATATTTACACTCATACGACTTTTTTATTTATATTTTATGCTATAAAATCGTCATTTGAATTTGACGTAATTATTCAATAAAAGTCGGTCAAAACTGGGAGGAGCTTAATTACTCAATTGAACAGCGAAAGATGACTCTTCACATAAGGTAGAATTATTCATCCGCGACGACAATAAAGTTCAATATTTCATTATAAAATAAACATGACAAACAAAGTAAATTTCAGAGAAAATTTATTTCATCAGATCAGAACTTTAAATATATATTAAATTCTGCTAAAAGTTAATATATAGCGTAATAACATAAAGAATTTGTACTCGACCACATGTGTGAACTCGGTGACCGTTTGTGTGCAGCGAGGCGAAGCTGACGCACGCTTACACACTGGAGTTTGCCGAAGTTGTCAAAACACCGATATTCAAGTAGCTCAACATGTTTGAGATTGTCGCCTGACTTGACGATATTACATCCTTGGGAGTCATGTGATTATATATTCTACGCTTAGATCCATCGCCATCTACAGACGGAGTTCATTTTCACTTGTGTTCGATGGAACAATGAATTTGTGGTGACGCGTAACTGTCAATACGTGGAATACTAGCGGTGCATGTTTTATAATACACATGATTAAATTCTCAAAAAACAAAGACAAGAGGATATGTTTATAACTGACCTCTGTCAGAGGGTCTCACGCCCTTCCACCCCAAAGACGCGATCGTAGGATGAACACAGACACAGAGGTAATGTTTACAAGATGTGCATAATTGGGTCAAACTTCGACATTTCATAAACTTATTGCACAAAGTAAGTCCCAAGTCAGTCGGTAAATTTGACACCAGGCTCTAGAAGACTATAATCAACACTTGATAACTTTTGTCTTTGCGACAGGTCTGATCTTATTTTCCTCCTAGGGGATGTAATCTATATATTAGAATTCAATCTTATCAATTTGCAAAAGAAATAAAATATAGAAACTACATTCAATCCGCATTCAATAGAAAATTTCATTCAAGATAAGACAAGAATTCCACGGAAGTGGATGTGCCGCCTGCACAGCATTACAAAAAAAATTTACAGTTGAAAATTGTTGATAATTAGGTGAAGTATTCAAGTCCCGTAACTCTTGCAAATATTCATGGATTTTGAGAAGTATAGACCCGATCTTGGATCTCATTGATATAAAGCAATATACCAAATGTGGTTGAAATCGGACAATAAATACTAAAGTTGTCAAGTGGAAGCCATGTTTCGACGATTTTAAAGTCCTGTAACTCTTGCAAATATTGACGGATTTTAACCAGTATCGAACTCATCAGAGATCTCATTGATATAAAACATTTTATAAAAAATTGGTTGAAATCGGACAATAAATACCTAAGTTATCGAGCGGAAACCATGGATTTATCTGTTTTGACGATTTTAAAGTCCCGTAACTCTTGCAAATATTGAGGATTTTGACCATTATTTAACTCATCCGAGATCTCATTGATATAAAACAATTTATAAAATTTGGTTGAAATTAGACGATAAATATTTAAGTTATCGAGCGAAAACCATGGATTTATCTGTTTTGACAATTTCAAAGTCCCTTAACTCTTGCAAATATTGAACTCATACGAGATCTCATTGATATAAAACTAGATATCAAATTTGGTTGAAATCGGACAATAAATACTTGAGTTATCGCACGGAAACCGTTTCCCGGACGCCGACACCGACATACATGTATATAGTGATACCTAAGTGTCGCCCTTGCGTTGCAGGCGACACAAAACAAACTTTGTGTTATGGAAAACTGGAAGGGTGCTTATAGTGACAGGGGTCTACATGGTACAACCATCTGGTAACAGTATATCTAAAGATCTACTTGGATATATTTTTTTATGTTATGGAGATATATTACAAAAAACAACTATAGAGTGTCACTGTGTAAACAGGATAATACCTTAATACTGTTGAAGTCTAAAACTTTTCTTCTATTTTTACTCAACATTTCCCCCAATTCCCTAACAAGAAATGTTTACCTTGCCATGGGCCATGGGTCAGTGCTGAGTCTAACTGTTTATCATCGCGACTGAGTGAAAACAAAACCAGGCGTTCCAAACTATGGCTTAAAAACTGACAGTTGTTCTTACTCTGAGACAGATGTCGTTTGAAAAAACGTTACTGATAATATATTGCTTGATTGTACGATTAAATTGCTACATAAGCCATACATGTAGGCCTAGTTGACGTTTGTTTTTTTTTACTGTTTACAACTGCAGTCTTAAAATAGCACTGAGCTTGACACCCTTATATCCCTACGGCCTAATAGTCCAAAGGCCCGTTAGTCCGAAGGTCCAATAGTCCGAAAGCCCTTTAGTCCGAAAATTAGTAAATATTGCATTTTATATAGTAATTATAATTAACGTACAGTTGTGTTTTCACGAAAACATTTTTCAGCACTGCTGATCTGACAATTTCTATGAGCGGCAAGTTATATTTCTTCATGGAACATTGCAAGGTCAAAATTACATCAAAAGAAAAATATCAATTATAAAAAAGTTTATATGTTATATTTTATAAATTATCTTACATGCATACGTTCTATGAATTATCTTACAAACATACAAGCTTGAAGATGTCTGATTGTAAGCCTTATGTACACTGTAATTTGATTGCATTAGGATTAACGTTGCTCCATGAATAAATGATGTATATAATAAAATCTTACCGAAAAATGATCTTTATTATACCTGTAAACGTCATTATATTTACAATATGTACATATATTTAACGACGTTTCCTTCCGTTTTCTTTGACTTGTTTATTCTACTCTTAATGACGGAAATGGTCCGCAAAATAGTATTTTGAGGGAGATGTTAAACCGGATTGCATTGTACATATAAAATGCATATATACTCTTTAATATCAGATACGTTCACGAATTTAAAGATTATGCTCTTTTATAAAATTCGCAACATTTCGTTGTTTATTATACACTTATTGCCCTGACGGTAGGGAGACATGACGCTTTGTTTACCCAAGGCATGTCATATTTCCCGAGGGCGTAGCCCGATTGAAATATGACTTGCCGCGGGTAAATTAAGCGTCATGTCTCCCTACCTTCAGGGCAATCAATTGTTTATTATACCGAACAAATAAGTTTTTCTCGCGCTAGAATACAAGTCTAACGTAATGGCTAGACTTCAAGTTGTTTGCCCAAAACACTGTTGCCGTGTTGGGCTAACGCTAAATCAGCCGTGTTGGGCTAACGCTAAATCAGACGTTAGACCTACCGTATCTTTCAGCCCAAATCAACTCCTTAGCATGTTACTTCATATAAACATAACATGGAGTTTAATTGTCTTATTTGTAAACTCTATCATAAGAATATGAATACATTTCCTCGGACGGGAGTGTCGTCTGCCATCCATTTTATTTGTTATCGGAATACCTCGGAGTGTTCCGTTACACGAACGATAACTCTTGCTAATCGTACGAGGGGCTCCGAATGGGGGAAACATGATTTTTGAACATGACGTTAAACGGGATACACGATGTTTTGTCGCCTTCACACGTGACGCCTCTGAACCAATCAGCGACTGTGACCCATCGGTGAGATATAATAATACATTTTCCGTATCAAATATGTAAAGTCATATACATGTAAGTAAACCTTAGCAAATTTACAACAAATGTTTTGCATCGAAAACTGTAATAAACGTTTGTTTCATTTCGAGAACTGTTTGCTTATAAATTCCAGTTATATAATCGGTTTTCGAACTATAGTGCTTTTGGGCCTTCGGACTAACGGGCCTTAGGACTAATGGGCCTTCGTATTAACGGGCCTTCGGACTATTGGGCCGTAGTGATATAAGGCGGTCACCAGCTTGACTTTAGTCTGTGATGTCCTTTGATGAGTCCGTCGTACTAGGCCTAATTGAATTTCACTGACAGCAACAATAAGGCATGTGTAGGACAAGTTTGGAAACAAAAAGTAAATATGCACTATGTGTAATAAAGTACCAATAGTGTGCATATATTTTGTACGCTATATGCAGACATCACATAGGCTATCATGTGCGATAAAGATCACGTATAAAAATCACACAGATCACACATAAGATTTTTTTCAGTTTGCATCGCATATCAAATTACATATACACTAGAACGAATATACATTCCCAGCTTACTATACCTTTCTAAAGATGACAACATTATCTGTCAAAAAGTCTTTTGAGCTTCAATATTGCAGCTACATAAACAAATGTACATGTGAAATGGAACATTGCATGTGTGTTGATATATTTTCACAATCACTATATTATATAGCCAATTAAGTGTTAAGGAAATTTTTGTCAAAAATTGATTGCAGTTTTGTTTTACCAACACAATATATATATATATATATATATATATATATATTATATATTACAATATTTACAGTTTGCACTGACATGGACTCAATAACCATGTTTTCTTTCTAGTATTATCACTATCAGTGTATAATGTTAGCACAACACGCGCGGCGATTCTATTTTACGTGAATAGTCGATGGCGTAGCAACATGTGGTCATGACCCCACTTTTGGTGGGAACGTATCAATGACTCGATTCCAATCAGCTGTTCTATCGAATTCGTTGACGATGACGGGAGAGAAAAAATATGGGTATTTTAATAAAAAAAATATGCAACTGCAGCGGGAATAAATAATATTCATTTACTTGAAAAACTGTAAATATAAGGAATAGATGTTTATTTTGTTGAGGTTATGAGGGTATAATGATAATGGAGCCCGGGGTTACATAATTTACACGTGCTCCATTATCATTATACCTCATAACCTCAACTAAATAAACATCTATTCCTTAAGTGGAACTCGGTTAATATGAAATCGAAGGGACAAGATAAAACTTTGATATCCTCGGGATGACACTAGGCACTGTCACCCTCTAATGCAGGTAGTATTTATATAGTAATGTCAACAGCACGTTTCAGGAAACAAAGTCTCTAACATAGAATTCACGAAAATACAACACGACAAAGAAAGCAAGTATGATAATAATGAAAAATGCAAAAATCGGAAATTTCCACCAATCAAAGTGAAGCCTACTTTGGGAGGAGGATAAACACAAACATGGCGACTTCAATTGTACCTTTGATGTGAAGATGAAAGAGTTCTAGACTCAAGCAGTTGGTCGATATATTTAGACATGTAACGCCAGTCCCCTTGTGTTGTAACCAAGGGTATAAACAGATCATAGTGGAGTTAAGGACACTGTGTTTTCGAGGGTGCGATTTGGTAGAAACCGACGTACTGAAAACAGGTAAAACGGTCAATATATCAT
>NW_027188497.1:0-20969 GCF_041381155.1 Argopecten irradians | reverse complement strand
ATTCATACTAGGGACCCAGTGGTGGAAAGTTAGTAATAATGTCGGCAAATCCAATCACTTTACCACTGCGGCTCCATATATAATACTGATCAACTGTGGCCAGAAATAAGTATTAAAACATAGAGATTATCTCACATAGAGATGTGCATGCCGCCTTTGACAGTAAAATCTTCCTTAGACCAACTGTGTATAAATTAACCTGCTTAATAAAATATAAGATCACTTTCTTGGGGTACTAAGCAACTAATTTTAATACAATTTTTCTTTAAGCCCAGGTCATTATTGACAGGTTTGACTGCATCTGATGATAACTAAACACAATATCTTTCAATGTTTGATGGTATTTAGTACCATATATAGAGAAGAATAAATCCACAGCTGCCATCTTGAAAACACATTTTGAACTTCTTCTCAAGTTCTACTGATGCGATTCCGCTTAGACTTGTCTGAAATGATCCTGATATCAACTTGACAAAGTGTTGTTACATCTCTGGTTGATCCCAAATCGAAGATGGCTAAGGCTATTTGTACTGTGACACCATATCTAATTAATTTCCTATATGACTATTTCCAAGGTAGTCAGATGACTGTTAAGGCCCTTGGGCCTCTTGTTACGAAAATGTTTACAGCAGACTTAAATGTACAGTAACTTAATCATTCAACTCAAAATCACAACATTGAATCACTGTGAGAAATTGTTCAGGCTCTGGAGTGATCTTTGGGGCTTCACTATCAATCATTATTGCCACCCTTAACTACGTTATAGCAAAACCTAAGACTCTGTGCATGTGTGGACACAGTGATAGTAAACCCCTGGCACCAGGTTCATGAAACAATGTAGACTTATATGTATAGGACTTACCTATACAAGCCTATCAAAAAATGATGTACCTTTTTGTATTCTCTTTGATTAGCTGATTAGTCTGATAGTTATGAATTTCAATGACCAGACAAAGCAGGTATTATAATTATTGTGGGGACTAATATGCAGTTTGAACTGCTGTATCAATCACCTGTCATTATTCATGTTTAGTTCCTAGGATAAAGTTCATATCGGACAGGATTTTCATTAGGTATTCTATGAATTGCTTATCCATATTTGACTTAATTGATTATTTAAAAGATTCCAGGGTAATTATAAATAAGTAGAGAAAAACATGATGGGGTGTGCATATATATACTTATAATCTAATTAATTAATATATATAGGACCAAATTTGGTCTACAGGTTCATAATAATTATATACCCCTTCCACAAAAATATTACACATGTATATATGTATTTATATATCGGAAGCCATCAGTAAATTTGCAATAGAAATCAAATTCATTTTTTTGTGGAAAAATTTGAAATTGTTTTCATATTTTTTAGCCTGCATTTAAATCATGATTAATGTAAGTGAAATTGGGGCTTTGAAATATAGGGGAGGAGCGTTTACAGGGACAGTGCTCAGTTTTATGAATTTCTTAACTTAAAATTCTCCATGGAAGCATTACTGAACTTAAGGAAAAATCTTAAGTTAAGGAGCCTTCCTTAAAATCTGTAATGCTTTCCTATGGAGAATCATAAGTTAAGGGATTCCTTAAATTTAAGGAATGTTTATGATCATAAAACTGGGCCCAGGGATTTTTTTTTTAATTATTGGGTTGAATCTGAATTATCTTTGCTTTAGTGTTTCCCTGATGATGATGATAATAAAGATGGCGATAAAAGTGAGACGACAGACACTACCGAAGGTAAACTCAGCAAGTTTTTCTGCCGAGCTGATCAAGAGTAAGATCAAAAACTTACCAGACAAAATGGAATGGTGGGAAGGGGTCGGCTGGTGTGCATGTGTTCTCAACTACGAGGTGGAAGAGAAGGAGGTGTGCACGAATTTCACCAACTTTACAATCAAGATAAATGGCAAGAACGAGATGTCCATCAAACAAGTCATGTGTAAATGTAAGTGTTGTCTTTATGTACAGTGGAGTCCACCTAAACACATAACGATTATTTTGTACTGTATAGCCTGGTTATATCAAGTGATGAGACTTCCATATGTGGATAGGATAGTCTACACTCAGTATCTCAAATGTTCACATACCCTCGGTAAGGCATTACATTTTGTGACTTTCAGGTAAAATATTATTAAATCATATCCACATGTGAAAGGATACTTGTACCTCATATCTCATTGATATTATTATTACAGATATCATTAAGGTTTTGTTTTTATTTTTGAACATAGTGCTGATATACGTTAGTAATAGAAAGAACCGACCGAGTCCCGGCTGGATGATGGATGACGATGATGTTGTAGCCAGCATCCTACCAGAAGAGATCCCGAAGGAAGATGGAATCATCATTACACTCCCAGCAGGGATTCAGGTTTGAGCAAAGGCTCTCGGAAAAGGAACTCAAGACTATGAGTAGGGTGTGTACTCAGAGAGAAATGATTTCATGAAGTGTTCCGCTTATCTAATATTGACAAGAATATTCAATTGCAAACATATACATGTAACAAATAGAAAAATACCAAAAAAAAACCATAATTGTCATAATTTACTGTATCCATATAAAAGCTGCAAAAAAACTTAAGTTTTAGTTTGGTTCAATCTGATTAAAATACAGATCCTTATTATCACTACATTGGATAAGAGGATCTGAGAACATCCTATTAGGGGTCACGTCAAGATGACCTTTTGAAATGACCAATCAAATTGGCACTGCCAGAATCTTGACTGGGGATGAAATATTTTGAAAAAGCTGTCCAAATTATTTTCGTGTATGTAGCCATCTCGCCCTAAGTGCACAACAAAGCTAATTGTATGTGTATACTGGGGCGAAAACATGTTTTCAATTGATGTTGTAAGGTATAGAAACTGCATTTGCTTGAAGTACACGTGGTATAAAGGTCATCTGGTGACCCCTTATGGGATATTGTCAGATCCTCTATTGAACGGAGTGGTTATAAGGATCTGTGTTTCAATCAGATTGAGTTTGGTTTGTTGCAATAAGAATTTTTGAAAATCATCTATTTAAGAAAAAAATTCAAACCATTTTAGAATTAAATTAACAGGTATATGCTGTATTCTATTTGGGGTTGTTGGGTGTATTTCAGGGGAGATCAAGTATTTTTCGGGATGACAGTACAAGTGAGGGGCCAATGTGCTTCTTTGTACAGCCTGAAGGAATGAAGGGCAAAGAACGAGTCCTCATGGCCCTGGATGGAGGGGTGGCTAATGCCATTGCTAAGGTAACCATTTTGAGCTTATGTGATACCACAACAATCAATTTCTTCTTCATAACCGCTGGTCAAATTTTGACTGGTAGCATCCTTATTGGGTACTGACTGAAATTTCTTAAAAATGGTCATACTGACCCCCTTGGGACCTCAGGGGCGGGGCAAAAAGGGGTTAAATTGGCTATTTCCATATAAATGACTTCTTCTCTGAAACTGAGCATGGGATAGCACTCATAATGCAATGGTAGCATCCTTATAGGGTTGGGATTCAAAATTGTACAAATGATGGGACTGACTCCCTCAGGGACCAGGGAGAAGGGGCCAAAAGAAGTCAATCTGATGATATACAAATTCTGTTATGAAACTTAGCTTTGAATAACATTCATAGTCATATGGCATTGATAGCATCTTAAGTTCAATCTGTGCAATTTAACTGAAACCTTCTTGCTATCATCCTGACTGAATTCAAAGATGGCCACCACAGCCGCTATCATGAAAATCACATTTTAAAGTTTTTCAGCTCTAGAAGTGCTAAAAAAGACTATAAATGTAAACGAAGGGCAGCCTATAGCTAAGAAGTCCAAAAACTCATTGCACTGTCTTTCCAAGATGGATGCCAAAGTCACCATTTTGAAAACTTATTTAAATCTTTTTCTTTTCAAACTGCCCCAATGTTGTCAGGTGGTGATTAATTATAAGGCCCTTGCAATTGGACCTCTTGTTTGTATATTTATTCTTTGCTTATTAAGAAGTTATCTGCCCTTGCAGATAGGTATCGATTGTGACTTCATTTGTTTGCATGTATAGTGTCATTAATCATGCAGAAAACATTACAAGTTTCGCTAATAAATGACAGCACAATAAATAACCATTAATTTGTTGTAAACATGTTTGTTATAAACGTGAAGTCATGTTGAATAAATATTAACAGTACACAGTTGTTTCATGCCTTTTCACTCTTTTTCCAAGTTGACTGATAAGGCATGAAACAACTGTTTTGTTACCTGAACCACAATCTTAAACTTATCACTGAGCTTCTGGTGAGAAAGACTTTCGCCGAAAGAATACTGGCATTTGGGTTGATCCGGCGCGCCGGTGTCTATGACATCAACAATAAATGCATGCAAACTTTTGTACCGATCACCAGTCAAACTTTTGACCGGTCAATAGGCGAAATTACTTCATTTACATTTATATAGAGAGTAGGGTAACAATTCAGGATAGGAGTCTACACAATGTTATTCTGATTGGGAATATTAATTAATAGTTGGTTGAAATGATGTATTTTACAGGGAGAACATGGACCAACAAATTTTAAAAAGTTATTGACAAGAATAAGTGGACACTGTATTGTAAGTATCTTTATAATGTGAACACACAGAACACACATAGTGTAATAACATCAGCAAAATAAATTGATCCAAAGTAGGTCAGAGTTCATGCAGATTCAAATGTATATTGAAGGATAATATCACTTGTACATCAAAAGTCATGTAAAAATTTACAAGGTGTGTAAATACATTTGGTAATTATGTACAATGCATTTCTTCAGATTTTTACTAAATCCCAATATCTCCTGATTATTCAAACATACCTGGTGTTCCTTAATTGGTTAGAATTTGATTTTATCAGCTCAAAGCGAAACTGGGAAGGTGCAAAGTTGTGAAATGTGAACATAGCTCATTATACTCATCAGTTTATGATTCGATTAATCACAACGTTCGGAAGACCTCAAGTTGGGTAAAATATGGTTTTTGTAGGCAATTCTCATAAAATCATTTTATTTGACAATATATTGACACGATTTAATTGTCTTTGTTAAGTATACAAGGTATACTTATGTAATATATACACAAAAATGTGTGTTTATTTTCAGAATGACAAATTCGGATATGGTACCCCAAATTATCCCCATGCCACCAAGCCTGATAATCCTGATGGTCAAGTACCTGTGAGTATATATATCTTAGTCAGTGATATTTAACTTAGACATTACAGATTACTGTACAAACATGAGAATTTTTTCGCTCGGTAGAGCGGCGGACCAGCAAGTCCTGTGCGTCGCGGGTTCGACCCGGCTGGCAGCTCGCTACTCTGTTACAATTGTAAACATGGATATATTTACATGTGGATTTGTTCGCTTCATCAACTTTCACATTGTTCACTGTGTACCAATATATTGTGAGGCTCTGTATCTATAATGACAGTCTGTGACAATAACCCTTTTCACTGCTAGTCCTTGGGACTAGTAAACCCCAAAATTTTACTAGGCCGGCTTTTTAAACACAAGTAAAAAAAAAATGAACAGCCGTTTTACTTCAGAACTTTGGTCATTATCAGTTTACAATTTTTGACCCAAAGTACAGTCTGGATGTATTCATGAATGCCAATTCTAACAAAATGATGCATCCGGACTGAAATGATGCACTGAAAATGTGTTGAAAATGCAATTGACCACTGCAGATATAGCATTTTATAACACGCAGTTTTATTTGGGCAGAAGCCACTAGTCCAATCGGACTAATTCATTACAATAAGCACTAGTCCGGCCGCAAAATTACTAGTCGTGGGCATCAGATTAGTACTTAAAGTCGCCGACTGAAATAATGAACATGGAATTTTTCAACATGTTCATAGAAATAATCATATTTGCCACACTGCAAATAATTCCACTTTAACAGTACATGGTGAAATACAGAACTCTGTTTTACTGTTACATTGTAGTGTTAATCATCTTACCTTCGTGTCCAACTAAATTTGGCATATTTCACAAAGCCGATAACAAAATTGTTAATCCCAGCAAATACATGTTAAGCAGAATCTTAGAATCAAAGTCAGGAATTCAAAATTAGATCACCACGCAAAGTCTTAAGGCAGGAAAACGTGAAATGAAGTCGCTGGGGAAATCAGTTGGTTAACAGTAGTATTAATACATGAAATTGTATTATACATGTAAATCCAAATAAATATTTTATTCATTTGATGATATATGTCACGATTTCTTTGAAATTAATAATTCATTAGTTCTAATATTAGTTTTGAATGATATCCTTTCCTCTTTCTAAAGAAATGGTTCTATTTCTTCGTCGCAGTAGTTTTTCTCCTGCATTGATCTGCGTTTCATTGTCACGATATACATATTTTCTTTTGTATTCTAGGACCCATATGATTTGGCGATTAACCGTACACCATTGTGGGACCATGTACTCCTGAGTCCCAGGACGTTTTGAGTTACTGTTCATGGTCAACAAGGACAGGGGTAAGACTAATTTTACTGGAATTCGGGTTGTCTGTCTGTCTGTCTTTCCGTCCGTCTGTCTGTAGACAAAATTTTGTCCGCGAACTCCTCCTAAACTTGACAGATTCTGATAAAATTTGGTTCCTAGAACACTGACATAAGGGGAGATGAGTTAACTATATAGGGTTCTGAATTTTCCCCTATTATAAATGGAGTTAGTGCAGCAGGGGTTATTAGTCGTCCACTCTGGCGACAGTTCTAGTTATTTACTAAAATTTCAATATAATTTTAAATTTGAATTTGTGTATGGGACATTTGAAATTTGAACATTTTTATATGTAGGATTTAGTCAAAGTTTGAAAAGCAGAGAAAAGATCCCTCTAATTATTGTCAGACATAGATCATTCTTTGGTGGGCGCCAAGATCCCTCTGGGACTATTGTTTCTATTGGTGATGGAATGACGTCAAATGACGTTATTGCGGGATAATGTAATTTCAGCGTGAAGATTACAAAGAGTTACGTTCCATCACTACTGGAGATACTAGTCCAACACAAACGTTATCGGGTATCATGTGGTACATGAATTAGTCCCATTATTTTGTGGCTTTATTAATATCAAAGACATGCTATGAATTTGCTGTCTGCAGAAGTTTATACCCAGAAAATATTTGCAAAGCACAAATCAATTAAAAAGTGTCCTGAATATTTCACGGTACGAAGTACCTGCAATTGCCTGGTCATTGGTTTTCTATAGGCATTCCAGCTTTCCTCCAACCTCTTCTTGTGCTCTTCCTGCGTGTTGTAATTTAACCTTTTCTTGTTTTTGTCATCAGAGGAAGAGCTGAAGGAATTTGGACTGCGAACTGTTGATCCTGAGAATGTGCCTGAGAAGGGAAGAGATAAACAGCCCCCTCTACAACCCTTCTGTAAGACCTGCAAGAAGGAAGTGTTCGACTGTACATGTATCGACAAGAGTAGATTCAGCCAACCATTGGCATGTAACTGTACATCATGTCGTAAACGGGGTGGTCAAAAGGAGGACAAAACCAAAACTGAGGTTATTCCTGGTATGGAAGTGTCACGATTCCATAAAACAAATCCGACCTTGGACTCACCCACAGTTGCTAAGACAACACCTTCCAAAGAATCACCTGTGGCCACGATTACAAAAATAACGGTCACAAATGACTCGCCCAAAGTGACAAAAAGTTCACCCACAAAACCATCGCCCACCAAGGACACAACCACTGCTAAAAAAACCTCCAAATCTAAGGACATGCCATCCTCAGGCCAAAAATCTAAGACAACAGAAGACAAAGATGACTTCATAATCACTGAAGTCAGTCGGGATAAGGATGCTCGCCCAGAGCCTGTAACTACACAAGAGCTTGAGCATGGGTTTGATCTTATGGAGAAAAGACTTAAAGAGGGTAGAAGGCTCAAAGAAGAAGCAAAAAAGGAGATGGAAAAAAAGAAGGAAGAAGAGGAGGGAAAGAAAAAGGAAACAAAGAAATCTCCACTTGGTAAAAGGGCTTCTGAATCTGATGTTCCTCCCAAACCAGCTATGCCTAAAATTCACCAGTTTACACACATGCCTCAAAGTTTGGAGAAACCCTTGGAACAGATATTAAAGGGGGGTATGGAGGGAGTGTTCAAGTTTACTGCTGTAAGGAATCACGACGGTGGAGCTGCATCTAATCAGCCTGTTAACTTTATTGTGGAGAACGTTACTCCTCCGAATCCTCCCACAGATACCGGAAAGAAGAAAGACAATGCTCCAAAAATGTCAGAGGAAGAAAAGAGTGCCAAGCGAAAAGAAATAGCGAAAAAGATCGCAGAAGTAAGAAGGAATGAGAAAGCTGAAGAAATAAAAAAGCAACAGAAGTTGGATGATATTAAACAACATGAGAAGTTAGCAGAAAAACGAAAGCAGGAAAAAAAGAATACAGAATCCTCAAAGCTGCCACATTTTGAAGATGATGAAAAGAATTCGTTGGAAAAAGTTTTGTCTGACTTCAAGTTCAAACCAAAGGAAGAACTTTCAGATGAGAAGACCAAAGATAGTCCGAATGCTTCATCAGCAGACGATCGCATGAGAGAGACCATGATGGATGTCATCAAAGCAGGTCTACGAGGAGATGAGGAGGAATCCTCTAGAAAATTGAAAAAAATGTTCCATGAATGTCTTGAAAATCAGCTAGATGCTGAGGACTCCAAGATACTGATGAACCTGAAATCCTGTGCTAACTGCCAGAAGGTGGAACCTACGTCAAAAGCCTACAAAAAGTGTCTCAAGTATGTATAACAGCATGTATTATTTTTGTTGGTCGATTTTTATTGGAATATTAATTGCCAGAAACGAAAGAAAAGATTCCTTAGGTCAAGATTTTTTCCTTAACTTGCGTAATGCTTTCCTTTAATTTGCAGAATTTTAAATTTAGGAATTTCGTTAAGTGACGAACGCCTGTGAAACTGGCCTTCAAACTGTTTCTTTGTTTAAATTGTATACATTTGTAATTCTGAATGATTACTTGAATGAGTGAAATATGTATTGTAGTGTTTTAATTTGTAGAATCTATGAGATTTTGATAGAGATTTGTGTTTGCTGTTTTGTAGAGTCTATGAGATTTTGATAGAGATTTGTGTTTGCTGTTTTGTAGAGTCTATGAGATTTTGATAGAGATTTGAGTTTGCTGTTTTGTAGAGTCTATGAGATTTTGATAGAGATTTGTGTTTGTTGTTGACAGGTGTAAGGAACAGAAAGTAAAGAATGCCAGATACTACTGTGGCAGGGAATGTCAGGGTAAGGTCTATGTAAAGACATGCTCCCAGCATGGTACCATGTAGCCATTTATTTTCGCAGGAATGATATTTTCGCTGGGATGACAGGGTTCTCACTAAGTTTTTAGCCCACCATCATCAGATCTTTGATTTTGGCAGTTGAATTTTGTTATCGTTATTTCTTGAGAACTACTGAAGGGATTTTGTTCAAACTTCACATGGCGGTTACCCTTGGTCCCTAGTTGTGCCATACAGATTTTGAGGCTGATCGGAAAAACAAAATGGCCGCCAGGCAGCCATCTTTGATTTTGGCAGTTGAAGTTTGTTATCGATATTTCTTGAGAACTACAGTAGGGATTTTGTTCAAACTTCACATGGAGGTTACCCTTGGTCCCTATTTGTGCCATACAGTTTTTGAGACTGATCGGAAAAACAAGATGGCCGCCAGGCGGCCATCTTGGATTTTGATAGTTAAGGTTTGATATCCCCATTTCTCATAAAGTGCTGAAGGGATCTTTCTCAAATTTAATATGTATGTTCCCCTAGGGCCCTTGTTGTTCATATTGCATTTTTGGACCAAACGATGAACAAGATGGCCGCCAGGCCGCCATCTTGGATTTTGATAGTTAAAGTTTGTTATGGCTATTTCTCAGATTGTACTGAAGGGATCTGTCTCAAATTTCATATGTAGGTTCCCCTAGGGACCTAGTTGTGTATATTGCATTTTGGGACCGATCGGTTAACAAGATGGCCGCCAGGCAGCCATCTTGGATTTTGTTATTCAAAGTTTGTTATCGATATTTCTCAGAAAGTACTGAAGGGATCTGTCTCAAAATTCATATGTAGGTTCCCCTAGGGCCCTAGTTGTGCAAATTGTGATTTGGGACCGATTGGTCAACAAAATTGCTGCCAGGCAGCCATTTTGGATTTTTTTATTCAAAGTTTGTTATCTCTATTTCTCAGAAAGTATTGAATGGATCTTTCCCAAATTTCACATGTAGGTTCCCCTAGGGCCCTAGTTGTGCATATTGTGATTTGGGACCGATTGATCAACGAGATGGCCGCCAAGGAGTCATCTTGGATTTTGAAAGTTGAAGTTTGTTACCGCTATTTCTCAAAAGGTACTGAAGCGATCTGTCTCAAATTTTATATGTAGTATGTTTGAAAAAGTTTAAAAAGTAGAGAAAAGATCCATCTTTCCTTTGTCAGATATAGATCATTCTTTGGTGGGCGCCAAGATCCCTCTGGGATCTCTTGTTTTATTCAAAGTTTGTTATCGCTATTTCTCAGAAAGTATTGAATGGATCTTTCTCAAATTTCACATGTAGGTTCCCCTAGGGCCCTTGTTGTGCATATTGTGATTTGGGACCGATTGATCAACAAGATGGCCGCCAAGGAGTCATCTTGGATTTTGATAGTTGAAGTTTGTTACTCAAAAGGTACTGAAGCGATCTGTCTCAAATTTTATATGTAGTATGTTTGAAAAAGTTGAAAAAGTAGAGAAAAGATCCATCTTTCCTTTGTCAGATATAGATCATTCTTTAGTGGGCGCCAAGATCCCTCTGGGATCTCTTGTTTAATAGATGGTTGAAAATTAATAATAGATGGTTGGGGGCCGCAGGCCATCGTGGTGGCCAATATAGATTTCTGACAAAAGTAGCCGGTTGTAAACAAGGAAATAGTTTTTGCCGGCAAGCGGCTTTTAACGAGAACCCTGGATGATATTTTCGCGATTTTGTGGGACATAGCTATGATCTTGAAAATTTGATTCGCAAAATATTGAAAAAATAAAGTTCAAGTGAAAAGATTGTTCATAAACATAATTATCTACACAAATATCAAGGTCTTCTCACTTTCATTACAAGTACCGATAAAACAAATAAGAAATAGTACTGGCACTCTTGAAATACAATCATTTCTGGTGACTATTAAAACTATTCTATTTATAATATTCTACTCATCAATTCCATCCTCCAGTAATATATATAAGTTATAAAAACAGAAGGGGGTTTTCAGACAATCCCCCTAATTCTGTAAATTTAAAATAAGATTGGGGGTATATTTGTGTGAGGGTCCTTATTTGTGGTCAAATGTTGTACTTACTGCATAGAATAAACCTGTGATGTCATCATTAATTAAATATGCCATTTAATATCTGTCACACAACCTCAACGGATGTAGCCACTACATTTACATGGAGTACTTAATTACGTATGGTTCATCAGTGGTACTAATATTAACAGTGCAAACAATAAAAAACACACAATAGACTAACACCATATTATGTAGTGATAGATTTTAAATATGATATTTCTAAATTACAGCTACGGACTGGATCCAGAGACATAAGAAGGAGCACAAAGAAAACCGGCTTGATTGAGGGGACGGACATAGACGTGATGAAGAAACACAAAATTTCTTAAAACAAGTCTGACCATTTGACCAATACGTATATTTATTATGTTAATGATAAACCAGGAAGAGTTTTATATCTATGTATAAATTGTATTTATTAAATTTGTAAATGGTTAATGGTAGGATCAACATGAGTTGTGTCCCTTATCATAGATATAAAGTTTATATAGCTACTATTGGAAGTGTTTACCTTGCATATAGATTACCATTCTTTTTTTTACCTGATCCTCTATGTAAGCATGGTAAATAAATTAAGTATTGTAGATGTACATAATAATTTAGTGGTATTTTTATTTAAGCACTTTTCGCACTGTCTTTGGAATGCTATTTCACGTAAAGCTGTAAATTTTGTAAAAGGGTATTTACTGTATAGAACCACCAAATTGTGCTAATTCTGTCTTTGCATATTACAGAGTTAGCTCCCTTGCGGGTAGGTATTGATAGTTACGTCATTATTTTGTGAGCGCTTTTTACGTTGTTTATCTCCGAAAAAGTATGACATTACTCTCGCAAACACATGACATCACAATTAATACCTATCCACAAGGGCAGATAACTCTTTAATATGCAAATAAAGAATAAATCATACAGTCTTGTTATTTACACTGCTCCATTTACACTAACATTTGATTGCACTGAAATAAGTACATAATTTTTTTGACTGCTTTCAGAACCACATGTGAATGCTGCTAATTCTTAGCTTACTGCCTGACGTGCAACAGTAGCATTACTGTTGCATACTACTGTTGTATGTGTGAAAACTGTGTACAGTAGTCTCTTGATTTTAAAGCTGACATCATTTAAATAGAGAGTCAGGTACATGTAATAATCATTTATCTCGTAGTTATTTCGGGAATAGTTCAAAACATTATGTAATTGACCTTGGGTAGCAGGTAAGTTATACCTCCAAGTAATCTCTTCGGTCTTGGCAACAGTTCCCTACTGCCGAGGGTCAAAGTGTTGATTAAAACAATAGTGTAGTATTAGATGTGTTGATCATTTAGAACATACTATTTCTGTTTGATAGAATAACCCTTTAAATGGACATACATTACGTATCTCACCCATATAGCCGTTCAGTTTTCTTTTCATGTTTGTTTAAACACTATATAGGAAAGAGGTCATATTGTTTTTAAAAAAGTTTGAAATATATATATTATTCTAAATACTGCTAGTTTTAATATTGTGATCATGAATACCTGGTTGTAATCGATTAGACATCCATTAAAGAAAAACAATTTTGGTCAAAAAGGATTGACAACTACACTCTGCAATAGACCTTGGTACCCCAGGTAGATACCTATTTCATCATTAAATAGCATTTTACCAAATCGCATAACCACTTTAGGACAGACCTTATCATTTCTCAGTCACAAACACATGTACAAGTTATTATTGTAGGGAGTTTAATGGGAAACACATAATAATATTTATGAAGGTCAAATCCAATGTTATATGATTGTAAATATCTATTAAGTGAAAATATACAAAAGTAAGAATTTGTTATTTTAAAGATATTGGTACAGACTTACTCTTGTGTTGTTTATGGATTGTGATTCATTTTTACTACATTTTGACAAATATGGATATATATGTTCAAGTTAGCAATTATTTTATTTTCATTGTGTTTTGACATTGTCCTACAATTCAATGTGAACCTTATTTGCCAAAAGCGCTGTTGAAAGCTTTATGACTTAAAGTGAACGGCTGTTCATGAAAACAAAAATTGCAGTGCTTTCATTTTCAGTGTTTCAATATTGTGTCAAGATCACTTTTTTCAATCTTTTAAGTTCCATCATATTTTACATTTTGTGTTTTCTTTCTACATGATATTTTTGATAACTCTTCAACTCCAACTATATTTTTGACAGTCATATACATATTAAATCAATCTTTGTTTTTTTGAGCTCACCTTAAAAGTGGTTTATTTTTGTTTGTGAACATCCATATAATGATTCATCAAAGAATTATTGATATGAAGTGTAGTTATGTAAATTGACTCAGACTTCTATTCATGTATCTAATTAATGACAGTTACCTATATGAGAAACATAATACCATTTACCACAAACCTTCCACTTATTGGTCACAAGTTCATATCCCACGACCTTAGTGATAAATTTAGCTATATGTTTATGGACTAATGGTTAGGGTGACCTAAGGTTTTATTCAATGTTGATTTGCATTTGGAAAGACATGATAGACTGTTTATTGACATCTGTTACATTTCTCCCCAATATGAAACTCCTTATCGACTCATTTTACTTGTATTTAGATATTAATCAAATACAATTGTTTAAAGAGCTGTTCGCTAAACTGTTTGGAGAGTTTTTCACCAATTCTGACTCTGATTATGATAACTGCTGTCTATTTTGGTGTTTTGTGTACATCAGATACTTGATTTGCTGTATAATATTTGTAAAACTTGAATGCTTTTATGTTTTACAGTTGTTTATATTGAAGTCTTGCTATATCTTAAACTGAGTGCAATCAGCCTTCACGCTATTAAGCACTTTTGACTGGAACAATTTGATAACTAAAGGCTTCACATGGATCTATTGAAACTTTGAGAAAGAGTTGACAGATTATACAGAATCTATAAATCATGTCGGAGTAGTGCTGCTGATGCTACGGATTTACCCCAAACCAAATGGATACTCCAATATAGAAAGATGACCATGCTATTTACAGTTCTATATACCTGTATATACATGTCTATGTAATTTTCGAGGTACATGTACTCTTGAAACAATGATGTTGAAGTTTACGTCTGTAAAATGTCCTTGTTAGATAAAGAGGTTTACTTTTTATATTTACATTTATGTCCTATTATATGCCTTTTATCACAACTGGGAAAAATAAATGGTGAAAAAGATTATGTTGTTGTTCATATCATTTGGCCTTTAAAACTCTGTACTAATTAGAGGTGAAACTGAGTCATAATGAAATAGCTCACAAAGTGTCAGGATGACCTACAGTCATCGTGCTTCGTCGTCATTATCCTTGTCTGTAAATTTTTCATTCAAACGTCTTCTTCTCAATAACCGAAAGGCCAAGGGTACTCTTATTGGATCTGTATCATGCTCGGATGAAGGGCTGTCATTAGTTTGTTCAAATTACTAACTTTGACTTTATTCAAGGTCACAGAGGTCAAAATGACTATGAATTATTTGATATCGTCAAACTATGTACAATGTAGCTTAGATAATACAAACGAAGACTTCCCGCGACTACAAATATCCAAAAGGTGGTTTTGACAAAGATTTTTAGTCTACAAATGTATACGACGTCTCCACAGATTTCCCAGACTAAATCTCCCACTACACACATAGGACCCTTCTTGACCACAAATGCCCAAAGTTATTCGGAGTCACAGACTGAACAACCAAAAATCCTATACAGTTGTACTGTTTCAATTATTTTTCTAATGATGAAAAATTTGGTTTCAATTGTTAGGTGTGAGTTTTCGGACAACAGCTCACTTACTTAACAACCAGTGGTAGGTATATCATATGAGAATTCACCTATAACCATACCATATAAGGAACTCCGATCAACCCACTAACGAATTAGACAGACAATATCGATAGAAAGTGTAGTATTAGTACACTGTCACACTCTAAATTTTCATCAGGGCAAATAAATGGGAAGGCCAATCAGGGTTTAGGGGAGCTTTGATTACACCTTGGTACATTATGTACCTGTGTTTGAAAGAAGAAAGAAACATACCATCAGAATTGAACTTCGTTATATATAGCAACTAAAATTGATCTTTCTAAATATAATATTTTTTATACGTATATCTTTTCATCTCTGTCCAAAATTAACGTTAATTGATTTAGAGGCGATAGTAGCTGGAAGCCAACCGTCGAAGAGTAGGGACTGATCACCCCTACTGACCCACCATCCGGATAGGGAGTTCCAGGATAAGGGTTGAAACCCTCGAAGATGGATGGACCTGGCTGATGACGACGACGGTTGAGCAGCAACACAAACAGCTGTATTTAGGTAATATTCTACATCTGGAGGAATTCAGTGGCTACTAGGAAAGACTAGATGACAACCGCGAATAGGGCGGTGACTTCTGGAAAGATAGGTGACATCCGAGAAAGACCGGAGCGAGGCATTAAGGGTTGGCAGCCCAAAGATGACGTCGTTGTGAAAAGACACCTCAAGCAAACTACCTAGTACAACAAGGAATACAGAGAAATACCCTCTGGGTCTTCCGAGGAGTGGGGATGAAAGAACCAACAGGACTGATATAACGGAAACGACCAGGCTTGTCCAAACGACATTGACATGAGAGAAAGAAGGGGAAGTGAAATGCCATTGTGGGAAGACTTGCAAGAATATGAAAGGACTGCGAATCCACCAAGCAAAGGCGAAGTGTAAGAAGGTAGAAACTCAGAGGCAGCGCACAGCAGAAACTGATGAGACGCGGGGGGATCTTGGTCAGGAGACACACCATAGTACCGAGGACCTCAGCCCCAGAGGAGCGACCAGGTGACACAACGTATTCAGCGGTGGACGAAGCAACGCCAACACAGCAAGATCTTAAAAAAAGACTGAACAAGGTGAAATGGCCAGGCATGGGCAGCACGAAAAAGAACTCACTAGATGAGGATCTAGATCATATACTGGAAACATCACTGACTGGTAGTGTGGAGAGGAAGCTAGAGACAATGGCAAGGCTAGTGTATACCATAGGAGTACAAAGATTCGGAGTAAGCGCCAACAAGAGAGCGCCTGCGAATGACTCGGTGGTTACATTCAACAGAAGAAAGAAAGAAATACAATAGATACGAGGCGAACTAAGAGCTTTAACAAGAAGATGCAGAAGATCTTCTGAGAAAGAGAAAGAAGGGCTCAGGCAACTCAGGGACCATCTAAGAGATCGACTTAAGGAGCTGAGGCAAGCAGAACGAATTCGAAAGGCAAGACGAGATAAGACCAAATAAAGAACAGCATTCATAGCAAACCCGTACAAGTTCACGGCAGCAGTGCTAGAAAGGAAAAGATCAGGTAGACTGCAGAGCCAGAAGGACGAAGTAGAAGAACATCTTAACTCAACGCATGGGGATGAGAGAAGAGAGGAACCTTTGGGGCCAAATGAGAGAATAGATCCTGTAAACCTTCCAGATAGACCAATGGATATAAGGGAACCAACCATGAAGGAAGTTTCAGAAGTTGTGAAGAAGGCAAGGGCAGCATCAGCACCAGGACCAAATGGCATTCCATACAAGGTGTATAAGAAATGTCCCAAGCTCCTACACAGACTTTGGAAGTTGATGAAAGTGGTCTGAAGGAAAGGCAGGATACCATTATGCTGGCAAGCTGCCGAGGGCTGCTTTGTCCCAAAAGAGGAAAACTCTAAAGGGTTAGGACAGTTCAGAAATATCTCATTGGTGAATGTGGAAGGAAAGATCTTCTTCTCTATATTGGCCAGGCGAATGACAACATAATGACTTCTAACGAGTATGTGGATACATCAGCACAGAAAGGTGGGGTACCCGGTTTTTCTGGATGTGTGGAACATACAAGTGTTTTAAGTCAACTGATTTTGGAAGCAAAGGTGAACCGTGGAAACCTGACAGTAGTATGGCTTGACCTGGCGAATGCGTATGGCACCGTCCCACACAAACTGATAGAGAGAGAGCTCTGGAACAGTACCACCTTCCAGAGAAGGTAAAGGGAATCATCCAAAGCTATTTCTAAGGAATCCATCTGCGATTTGCGGCCAAGGACTATGTAAGATCATTGCAGAAATTGGAGAAGGGAATAGTGACAGGCTGCGTGATTTCTGTAGTGTCGTTCATATGGCTAAGAACGCGATCATCGAAGCAGGGAAAAGAGAGACAAGAGGCCCGCTGTCTAGGACCAACATCAGACAAACAACGAGCAGG
Source organism: Argopecten irradians (assembly GCF_041381155.1). Lineage (NCBI taxonomy): Eukaryota > Metazoa > Mollusca > Bivalvia > Pectinida > Pectinidae > Argopecten > Argopecten irradians. The sequence goes on along the minus strand of NW_027188497.1, from coordinate 3,404 downwards.
GGATTCATGGATAATCTAACAATCACCGCAACAACGCATGTCCAAGCAAGGTGGATCCTAACTGCATTGGAGGATACAGTGTCCTGGGCCAGGATGAAATTTAAGCCAGTCAAATCCAGATGTCTGATCCTTAAGAAAGGCCGAGTGACTAGACAATTTCGCCTTTTTATTTAGGGAGAGGAAATTCCATTTATAGCAGGTAATCCTATCAAATGTCTTCGGATTGGGAAATGGTATGACGACAATTGAAATATTCCAACAACAACAGCAAGGTAGAGCAGCAGGTATGTGAAGGACTGAGGAATATCGACAAGACAGGTCTACCAGGAAATTTCAAGGCATGGATATTCCAACAAGGATTACTGCTACGACCCTCCTGGCCATTGATGCTATACGAGATCTCCGTATCAACAGTCGAGTGACTTGAGAGGAGAATAAGTAAACATCTCCGGAGATGGTTAGGGGTTCCTCAGTGCTTCTCATCAACAGGACCATACAGCCGGACATCAAAACTTCAGCTCCCATTAACATCATTAGTGGAGGGGTTTAAGACCGGGAAAGCAAGACTTGTCATGACGTTCAAAGACTCCAGGGACGAGAAAGTAAGACACGCAGCAGTAGCGTTGAGAACAGGAAGGAGGTGGTCAGGTGAGCAGACTTCGCCACAAGGATATTGTTAGGACAGTCTGCATAGGAAGACAGGAGTTGGGAAGAGGTCAGACAACTAAATGGAAAGAAGCCAATGTAACTGAGAGAAGACAGCAAGTACAGAGAGAGATCAGGCAACAAGAAGAAGAAGAGGCAAAGGAGAGTGAAAGCAGTAGAAATGGGAAGTCAGGTTGCATGGACCAGGTTGGAAACAGAAGAGAGGAAATTGTGCTGGGCAGAAATTTGGAAATACACGCCATGGCAGCTCCAGTTCATCTTGAGAGCAGTATACGATGTACTTCCAACACCTACCAATCTTCACAGATGGGGACTGGTGGAAGATTCAACATGTCAGCAGTGTGACAGGGCTGTCAGCATAAGTTTCAAAATAGGACAAATGCAAACATCAGACGAAATCAAAAATCCTATACAGTTGTACTGTTTCAATTATTTTTCTAATGATGAAAAATCAAATTTGGTTTCAATTGTTAGGCGTGTGAGTTTTGGGACAATAGCTCACTTAACAACAGTGGTAGGTTTATCATAGAGAAGTCACTATAGCCATACCATATGCTTGTATCTTCGATCAACCCACTAACGAATTAGACAGACAATATCGATAGAAAGTGTAGTATTAGTACACTGTCACACTCTAAGATTTGCATCGGGCAAATAAATGGGAGGCCAATGCAGAGTTTAAGGGAGTGCTTTGATTACAGGCTTGGTACAGGCATGGAACTTCCTATGTTGAAAGATGAAACATACCACCCAGTCAATTGAACTTCTTATATATATAGCAAGTCGAAAATTGATCTTTCTAAATATAATATTTTTAATACGTACATTTATATCTTTTCATCTCTGTCCAAAATTAACGATACAATTTGCAACAAAATTATCCATCTCGTTCTACATTCCAATTTTTATAAAATCAAAAGCCTTTTCGGAAAGGTAGTGGGTCTTTAATAGTTAGAAATCCTATACTACGCTTAATCCGTATACGCCTTATTCGTGAGTTGTATACATGTATTTTAGGATCCCACACAGCTTTATAGCTTTTAATTTTCTCTCCATCTTTTTGTGAAATATATCTTTACAGCGTTCGTGTGTGGTATTGATGAACCTAACCCAAACTTGCACTTTTGCTTTTATATTCATATTAAATCTTAAGAAACTCAATTAAGTTAGTATACATCATTTTATAAGTACAGTGTATATATAATTAATCATTTACCTCAAAAAACGATGTAATAACTCCACACACAAATCAATTTATTTGTATCCATATTTCTTGAATACGTGTTAACTCCGTGAATGCCTTGTACAACTCAATTTAACAGTTTAATAAATACCTGCACGACTCAATTTATCCATTTAATGAATACCTTTACAGATTTATCTCTCCGCTTTATAGAATATCTGACAGGCACATAGTCACAGCATTATAGTCCGTTTGTTAGCAGTTACCAAACAAATATTTAAACTTACCTGTGTATCTACCTGTCAAACGTAACCTTTGACCTCGGTCCAATACCTATATGTCATACCTTTAAACCTCTAATTCGTAAGAAAAAATGTTATATTTAGGAAGTTAATATTTCCCCTACTTGGAGAAACGGGCTTTTAAAACGGATATTGTTTGTTAGGACCTACGTCAATTTATGTACACATATACCAAGTAACGACGGGTGGCTACCGCGGGTTAATTACCGTTCCTTGTGCTATACGGGACATTTAAACCTGGATCGATACACGGAAATGCAAGTCAGACCGCATGTTATTGTGATCGCACAGACCTTGCAGACACCTGATTCATTGAATATTCATCGATAAAAACATTTTTGTTTTAGAGGAGAAAGCGGTAGCTAACGTACAGTACATACATTGTACGTGTGTTATACATATGTGTGTTCAATAGGTAGAAATGCCATTATAAGTTAGTATATATGGGTACTTAGAAGGAATGTCTGGGATTGTGTGGATAATTTCATTAAAAACATTAGGACGGTATTGTGATGTAAGGACACCATGTCACGGTATGAGGATGACGAGGAGCGCCTTGAGCCTATCAGGGTTAGAGGAGCATGAATCTATAGAACACGTGAGTACATCAGATTTATTACCCATTTGAAATGATTATATATACCCCAAGTATAAAGCTCCATATATCCCCAAAATCATTATATCTACCGGACTATTTGTAACACTTGTCTCCACTCTTCGCTTCTTTTACTTCTCACCCAACTGTTGGTCAACAGCTTATCCTGATAATGTCACACTAAAAATGTTTTTATTTACCCTTTATAGCCCTTCACAACTCGTACGCCATGATCTTATATGGAATTAGTACTCTATTTTGTAACATAACCTACATTGTACCTCTCTGTGAACCCTCTACTCCTACTCCGTAAAACTATCCCTAGACATCATGCACCTACCCCCAATACCCAATATAAACATTAACGAGCTCCCCTCCGCCACCCACACACCCACACACCCATCCCGTCAAAGCGATCTGTAATGCCCTATCCCCTACACTTCGCACCAATTCTGTTAATTCATCCCTACTCTAACTACTCTGTAAATTTATTCATAATTATGTGTCACCACCACCTCATCCTCGATATTCCAAGTGTTATGACAGTGATAGTAACCCATGGAATATCGAGTGTGTCCATCACCATATGTACTCATGCCTCATCCTAACCCCCGCCTCATCACACATATTTATCACAATCTCAAACTCCATAAACTTC
>NW_027188496.1:0-20972 GCF_041381155.1 Argopecten irradians | reverse complement strand
CAATCCAGATATAATTCACGGCGCATATATCTGTTTAATATAACTTTAATTTAAATGAAAATGACTCAAATGAAGAATTGTTATATATTTCATGGGGACCATTATTTTGAGATAAGAAAACTGAAATAGAAGAAAAGGATCTATAGGTTGCATAATAAAGCATACGATCCAATATTTAAACAGTTGTGATCTATAAAGTATAGCTGCAGACGCCTTCAACAAACATTCTACTGAAACATGATATTGACTGCCCCTATAGATTTGTTTACTTTCCAGCTCCAAGTAATTCCCAGTGATTGACCACCACTTCCCCTTGGAGGTTAATTATAGATAAGAAATATAGAGCATGCAAGGCTGACACTATGACACAGTTTATAAGTATGCTAGATTGTTGTTTCAACATTTTAGTTGGAGGGAAAATTAGAAATCAAGAGATATGTAGAAATTGGAAAGGATGATGATCCGACACTGAATGTGTGTGACTATGATTAATGAAGTCAGCCAGGGAGTTGGCTTTACAATGCTTAAACAAAAAGTAGATGTGGCATGAAAGCACATTACACAACAAACATCATGAAGTAAGCTGGTGATTTCACAATGGATACAGTGGATTATACATTTATTAATCACAAATAATGATAAAAAACGCTCTTGGACTTCACAATTAGGGTAAAGTATGTGGATGGTTCTTTTAAACTAATCACGTTTTAATGAAACGACCATTCTATATAACACAGTCTATTTGTCTTGTGTTAAATACATGTTTGCAGTAAAACATTAGCCCTGATTGTAGTGGACAAATGGAGCCTGTGAACTAGAATTTTTGTGTTGCGATTTGTGCCAGTCACATTCATTATTGGATTATATGTAATGCATATCATGTGATATTTATTCTAGGTCTTGGATAAAAAGATATGTATGTGTGCGTTTTGGATTTTGCAGTCAAACCTGAGATACACATAACGCTTAGGCAATGGCTGTAAACCTCTGTGGCCATTATAGGTGCTATAGAGAGCAACCAACTAAATAATTTTACATAGACCACAGTGTTAAACTTTGTTAAAGTTTTGTACTGTATTATTAAAACAAAGGAATATTAGTTAGCTATTGTGTTCTATAATTAAAGTCTAGGTTCTCATATAACACTAAATAGAAAAAAAAGTTTGGGTCCTTCTGCTCAAACTCCAACCAGGGTAGCTTTATTGAAATCAGGCGCATTTTGCACTAAAAAATCCTGAAATTCTAATGCTTTTACCTATTCATTATCAAAGTTGATATTTTGAACCTAAATCTCAATATGAATTTCCAAATTCATATCATGGTTATCTAGGAATAATTACCTGTCAGAAAACATTTTTACTTTTGAAATTCATAATTAGCCAGCCAATCAGCGGCCGGGTTAAAATTCTATCCTGGGCTCAATCTTGTATACACAGGGGCCATTTCGAAGGTCTTTTTTATTTAGTTGGTTGATCCCTAAAACAAATTTAGGTAGCAATCCTAAAGAAAAGGGATTTAAGAGTGGAATGTATCATACGGGTGTTCTGAATACTTTTCATAGAAATTGGAGGGAAACCTTTTTTGGTATATCAACTATTAACTAAGTCAGGTTCAAGAACACCTAATAGGTTATATATATAGGCATGCAAAAAATCACTTGTTTAAACAAGGTCTTCAACCTTAACTGACATTTATAACATACCAAATTTAATGGTATGTTAATTGTGTAAATCAAAATTTACTAATCTCTTCATAATTGTCAAATGATAGCTCTAACATTTAAACCTTCAGTAATGATGATTACAGGTTACACAAAAGCTTGTCTAATTCTCTGTGATGTAAAAAAAAGATGTATTGACCTATCGATACATAATAAAATATAAAATTATTTGGTGTATTGTGGAATTCTGGGTAAGGTTTTTAATTCATTTCTAATATTAAACATATTGCATCTTACATATGAACAACAAGATACAACTAACGAGGACGGCATAGAACACGAAAAGTTCCAATTGGTTTATCAAAATTTTTAAGACCTTGAAACATTTTTGAGATCGATCCCCAAAATCATTTTGGGACACTCATGGGACTAAGACAGATTTTTGGGATCGATCGCGAAAATCATTTTGGCAGAAACACTCATGATTCAGAGACAGATTTTACGGATCAGTCCCAAAAAATCTTTCATTTTGGAAGACACTTTTACTAGCTTTCAAAGTATCAGTCTGAAAACCATATCTCATATATTAGGAAATACGAAGTTATTAATAAAAAGAGTTGTGTCTATTTAGCATTTTACACAAACATCAGTCAATTATTACACAATGTATAATCCCTTAAATACACCAACCTTTTAATAAATTTTGAAATTTTCCGATAATTGGCACTTATTTAATTTTTTGAATTACCCAAAGCTACACATATTGGCTAGATATTTGGTTAATAACGCATTCTACTAAATTTATTTAATGTTAAACTGATATCTTTAAATTACCATTGGATCATATGAATACACAATGATGTAATGCAACGCGGGATATCAGGCCTCTTTTACAACCGCGGCCAAATATTTCAGACATACCACTAGATTTCTTATTTTAGAAATGTATGTTGAATACTTAGTCATGCAGTGAAAATCTTAAAGATTACACCTGATAATTTTTACCCTTCGAAATAATTTAGTTCTCTTCAATTATATGAAACCGATTTCTTATTGATTTTCCTTTTCAAATTCAAGCAAATAAATTTAACACACATGTATATATCTATTTAATTTGTGTTGATTTATCATTCATTTTCAGGTGCTATAAATCTTTTTGAGCAATTGATATATTGTGCTATGTGACCCTGGCTGTTAAAAAGACGTAAACAAACCAAACCAACCCAAATTGTAACTTAACACGACATCTTCAATCACAAGGAAATCCTCTGCACATGTAAAAGTAATTATGACCTATATTCATTTTCATCCTTAAAGCAATAAACCTGACTGGGCCTTCTGAGGTACGCTTCCAGGACACACTGACACTGACTTGTACAACAGATGACCCGTCACTGCTTCCATTGCGATGGTCCTTCTCGGCCATCGGATGGTCAAATGATATTCTTCCGAACTCGTACCGTTGGAGGTACCGAACGACAATAACAACAAGTTCCGGTAATATAAACATCCAGTGTCCTACAGATCAATCACAGCTCCTTAGGCGACACTGGCATTTATGGGTGCATATCCAATCAAGAAGGAAGATTAGCGATAGTTACTATTCTATATGGTATGTTCCAATGCAAAATGTAAATAATTAAGGATTAACTTCAATATATTTTTATGTTATGAAGATAGAACACAAAAATCCCGAAGCTTTTTATGATGAGAGTAAATAAGTTTGTTGTGTTATATCACTATTACACAAGAAAAAATATTCAAATAAATCGTTAAAATACAATTAACTAATAACAGCTAATCTCTTCAAATCTCTAAATTCATTTTGGGAGTCATTACGCCGTTATCTAAGCCAATCAGTAGCGACGTTACAAACGGCGACGGCATTTTATCCTTTTTCGGCTGATAAAATATTTTTTTAAGTCAATACAAATGTTCGTTACAAGCAAAATTGAATTATTAAAAATGCTTCCATTAAGTGTATCACAAACAATGTTCGAGGGTACTTTCTTTCGTGGCTATGAACTTTGCAATAATTTCGTCAGTGAAAATATTCGAGGTTAGACGGTGAAACAATTGATAACAAAGATATTTATAATTGAATCCATTGTTTTTATTATCATATAGAGTAATGACCCCCTTTCTATTATGCTTATAATATACCAATACATATTTTTACTTTCCTTGATACAAAGTGTTAAATCTTATTTGGGTAATCAGAATCAAGTTTACTCTTAATATATCAACTAAATATGATTAACGCGATACTGTTTTGTCTTTTTTTTGTAATCAGTATCAACTTTAGTTTTAGTATATGAACTTTTCGTACAGTAAATATCATTTTTAGGTATATCTGTTGATTCCTTTTGTTGTAGATACGTGTTCAGACAGGGACCAGGTAGAGAGTATTTTTGTTCCTGGGTAAGGTTATACACAACAAGAAAGGTATTAGCCGCTGGGTAAACTAGTGATATTTTGTATCACTTCCTGGGTTAACGTTATCAAAATAAATTGATAAGATGATAAGAAGTGTGCATGCATCGGGCCTATCCTTAAGCACTATTTCGATCCGTAAATTGTTTTTAGCTTGTTAAGTTTGGCAAACTATGGAAATAAAATGTACCTTTCAGGAAAACAAATCTATAGGGTAGAGTACATTTTTCTGTCATCAAATACCAATACCGTTATGTTTAAAAGTGTCTCTAGCAGGTACAATGAGCATTAATTTGATCTGATTCGACTTATCAAAAGCGTAATACATTGAGTAATATTTTTTCCTTGCCATGGAAATGGCAGTTGAAAATTACCGGTATATCATGCGAATATTACATATAGGAAAGCATTGCAACCGTCAAAAATGTTCCTATTACATGTATATACTTTTATGAACACTGAACATAAAACAAAGACTAGTTTAGAGAAACAATGTTCAGCTTATAATCGAACCAAACCTGCAAATTTTTGGAAGTGCATTGAAAATAATAAAGGTGGGGTTGCAAAATCCGCCCACGCTCCGATTTTATTGTCTTTTACACTGTTAAACGCCTATATTACTACTAAATATGTGCTTTTAATCTCTTTTGCATTTTTGAAACGGCATCAAGGGCCAAAAATTATGTTTTCTAATATTATTTTGGGTATGTGGCAAGGGGACCCCTTTTGAACATATTTTTTTAATTATTTTTGTTAATAAAAGATACTTCAGTCTTTATTTCTTTATTTTTACTACAAATTGTTTTTAAAGTAGACAATTCCAATTTGCTGGAATAATAAAACCAAAGTAAAATATTTTAATACATGACAATCAGAAGGGTTTTCTTAGAGGTAGAAATATAGCGGACCATACTAGACAACTATATGATTTAATGCATTCTGCGAAAGAAAATAATATTCCTGGACTATTGATTTTAATTGATTTTGAGAAGGCCTTCGATTCACTATCATGGACATTCCTGTACAATGTTTTGTCGTATATTAACTTTTATGAAAGCGGTATTAGATTGATCAAATTATTTGATGACGATCCTAAAGTATGTATCCTACAAAGTGGTATTTTTTCTCTTTTTTTTTCAATTCGGCCTGTATGTAGACATGGGAATCCTATTGCACCATATTTGTTCATATTGTGTGCTGAAATCACGGCAATAATAATGAGAAATAGCAAAGGTATTAAGGAATTAAATTTGGAAGGCCAGGAATATAAGCTCATGCAATTTGCTGATGATAACAGCCTCACTCTTGATTGAATTGGAATTCTCTTAGATGTACATTGAACCTTATAGATCTATTTAAAGATATTAAGGAATGTAGGAATATATACAAATATCTTTGTAATTTGCTCTCCTAAAAGACCTACTGCTGTTCTGAAATGGAACACAAGTGTACTTGAAAAAAGAGAAGATTGGCGGAAGAGTGTATTTATATTGCTTATGAAGGTAACCAGAGACACTAGCCTTCGGTGGTTTCAATATAGATTACTTCACAGAATCTTGCCCACAAACCATTTTTTACTCAGAATACATAGAACCGACTCCCCGAACTGTGGTTTCTGTGGTGCTCATAATGAAACATACAAGCACTTATTCTTTGAATGTAATATTGATAGCAAAATGTCAGAAGCAGTAAAAGAGTGGTTAGCACCTTATATTTTGGAAGATCTTGATTTTAAAAAACCTTATATTTGGAAATATAAGGACAAATTCATATTCAAATATTATAATCCTTTCGCATAAATTAAATTTATATATCTCAAATTTTAAAAGGAGATATTTAAGTTTTAAAATGTTTAAAGAGGTCATTTTACAATACTATAAATCGGAAAAACGTAATTTCATCAATGAGCAAATTTCTTTTAGATAGATGGGGATCCATTCCATCTATAGTTACGAGTAATTCCCCAGAGGACAGTTCATAACTGATCCAAAGTCATTATTTTATATGCTTGTATATATGTTATGCGTATATATACATGTATATGGATATCTGAAAAAAGAACTAAGGCATCATTTTTTTACTAAGGTTTATTCCGCAATATATATTTATATTCATTTCTGACACCGTAAATGTTTAAGTTTGTATTGTCACATTTGTCTTGTTACGTCATGTCTTTAGTGAAACAATAGCCATTTGAAGTGATAACATACTCAGAAGGTATATTCAGATTTTAAAACGACACCTACTTATATGTACATTATTGACATCACAAATGCTTGTAATTAAAAGCCTCCACATAGATATATGTGTATAAATACATACATATGTGTTTTTTTCATCCGTAAGGAATATTCTACATTTATTATCATTATATGTGTATATATACCAACCTTGCATTGAAAAATGAAAAAAAATGAAAAAATTATGTACATTTTTGGTGTCAAAGCTGCTTATTTGCTTCTATTTTCAAAATTATCTTAAACTTGTAATGTGGTATCTTCATTAAAAAAGTAGATGTTATAAATGATAAATGGCAACTTACCAGGCACTCATAGTTTCAAATAATTTACCTCTTATAACTATATGCTATTTTAAACCACTTATGTTTTAAGCTTCCGTAGTCAAGATTGTCTTGTCATCTTTGTCATAGCTTTAGTAAGGTAGTATGCACTTTAAGTGGTAACTCATATTCAACTATGCATTGATAAGTTGTGTATTGTCTTTCATGTGTGTAATGTCATATCAAAATGAAAATCAATAAAATGTAAATGATAAAACTAAAATAGTGATACCATGATATTCAGCATACCTCGTAACACCTATATACCAATTTTCACTTAATTCTGACATCATTAAAATTTCAGGCCTCCGTTACAAAGGTGTTACCATGATATTTAGTATCTAAGATTATAGCTTTACACTAATGTTCACTTACACCGGACTCTGGAATCATAAACTGGAAATGTCAAGCTAGGATAGACAAACAAAAAACTAGTCTGTTGCTACCTGCACTCTCTATTTTCAAGTCAGTCAAAAACTGTTTTCCTGGACTTCAATTTCGAAAATGATATACACATAGACAGAAAATGTCATAAGAGTATATTTTATGCGGGGTAAACTTGTGGACAAACCCCGTATCAGTGTGAAATGTGATGACAAAGAGCAATGTTTCCTTCTCGTTTTTCCCAAAAATGTTAATTTTTCGATAAAATAGTAATTCAAGCAAAATTTTCCGTCAAAAAATCTAAAATAAATGACTTAAATATAAAGTATTCAATTTACTCAAGTGATTTATGAATAAAAAATGTAGAATATTTAACAAAAGCTGCACTATTTTGACATGTTTGTGCAGGTATTTTTAATGAAAATGAATACGAAAAATTCAGGTCATTTGGATTTTTTTAAGATCGCGAAAGGGTTAAGTAGTGTCATCTCAAAGGGACAACTAGTAGTACTTTTGATATGCATAGTTTTAAGAAAATTGAACTGTGGTCAGTTTCTATGGGATTTCTAACATTAGCTTGAACACCACCTTTTACATATTTCTTAAAAATCATTCTCGTTATAATCAAATTGCATTATAGCATTGAGTAGGTGCAATGGTATCAATTAGAAGCCTCCACGTGCTTCAAAATGTTTCACAATACGCATTAAAAGATATGAGATTGCATCGAACACTTTTTCATCGTTTCAGAAAAGGGTGTCTTTCTGTTGGTTCGAGATTTGTTCGAGATTATGACTGTAACAGAATTGAGATATCCGACTGGACAGATCAATTAGTCGCCACGGATATAATACAGAGATTTCTGTCCCATTACGGAATTGGAGGAGTTGGAGAACAACATTTTTTGATAAGTAAGTTGATAATATTTTAAGTTATGGACAGTTTACAAAGAAATGAATGTATATGGATCAAAGACATGTGGCTGATGGAAAAGTCTAAAGAAATTCATAATCATGTGACCAAAATATATAAATATCGAATTGGCACGTGTAAATGCCGCAGTCTGAATATATAGGGACGTTAATATGCATAAATTTATTCGTTAACTGCTGGAAACAAACTTAAATCGTGAATGGATCAAAACTATTTTATATATTTTATATTGGTTGTTTTACTAATACATCAACTAGTTTAAATAAATTTAAAATAATTTGTTTTTATGTGTGCCATTGTGTTGTTTAATAACATGTAGATATATACGATTTGGATTGTTATCGATGCACGTTTGTAATGTCGTTCTGTGTAGAATTAGAATTATAACTACGTTTAGTTAGTTAATTGCCATGTCAGCAATTATGATCTTATGGATTCAATCAAAGAAAATCGCATATATTAATTTGCAGTTTGTATTTTTCTTTCCTGTAGAACTTACTAATAGTGACCGGAATTTCCAATGGAAAAGCTTTTTAAGGGACAAAACGAAACGCCTTACCCAGCAGGCACATGACGTCGGTTAGACGTCGTAGCGACGTTGGATTTTGGTCATGACGTCGGTAACCTTTATACAACGTCCCGACGACGTCAAAGTCCGACGTGTAGGCGACGTCCAATGTGACGTCTATATGACGTCGGATTTTAGTCACTTTTCTATTAAATTTGATAGAATTTATTTCAAAAACCATACTTATATAGTTCATATTGATCGCATAAGGTCTTTATGTCAGAAAATGCATATTTGAATAGCAACATATCGAATTAAACCAATGATAATCTCGCTCCGGTTTTGTCTCTGAAGCCGTACGTGTGTAGTACGTTTGCAAGGGAGATAAATAGGTCAGGACTATTTCTACACTTTTAAAATATCATTTATTCATTGCTCATTTTTGTTTTTTGTATTCGTAAACATTATTGTTTATAGCTGCTTGGTGAATGCATATACCGTTACGAAATTTAAACGATTGCTATTAAAACACTGATATAAACAAACCGTATTTCCGGTCACTCTAGCGGTCAGTTAATTCCTTTGTCTATGTGCGCGCGCTTTTGCACAGCTCGGCAACAGGATTAACAGGCAATTAACTTCCTCTCGTTTTCCTTCTTGTGACACGATGATGAAGGAGAGACTACCAAGGTAAGTTCTCAAATATTTTATTTACATGTACATGCACACTTTCGCCAATTATAACGATAGTCAAGCGTACGTACAGAGATCATATTATGTAATCGGATACTCGGCGAAGATGAGGTAAACACTGGCATATATATGCATGTGTTCGTGTTTCGTACTGTAAATAATGTATATATATACATATATAACTATTTACATCAATAACAAGTTTTAAAGATTGTAATAATGGTTTTTCACTCACTTAAAGAGTATTTTCTTGAATGATTTCAGATCTGTAAACAATGGAATGCACGGAGGCTGAAGTCAATATACTCCCATTTCACTTAGTTCAAAGTAATACTAATTTCTGACAGACGAGGGAACGTGTGAACACCGAACGTGATGAACAGTGTTGTGTCTTTTCATTCAAGGATATTACCGATGCGTTTTGTTTCTTGCTTATTAGGCCTTGAACGACAATTGTCAAAATGACATTTCATAATTATATATTGTTTCATTAATATTAAGTGGAAAGAAGATGACATTGTCTGTTTAAAATGAAGTTCAATACTTTCAAGAAACTGGAACAAGGGAAAAAGACATTCAATTTTAATTGAGAACAAAACTTAACTATTTAATTCAAAGGTTCATGTTGAACTAATAATTCAAGATTTTTTGTCTTTCATAAGTTAAAAATCGTTCTGAATCAAGGATGTGTTGGAAAGATACTTGTTCAGTAAGTATTACAATTAAAGGTGAATCATACTATTATATCTAAAGTTTTAAAGTAAAAGATATATACCATGCATTTTTGTTTAAGAAATTAAATTTATAAAATATACAGATAAATATAATTTGTGTTATTTTTTTATATCACTTTGTACCTCAAGATGAAATGATTTATTCAAGTCAGTGGTAAAAATGAATGCAAATGTACCAAGTGTCTTAATTTAATGTTAACAATATCAGTGCTGTTGAGTTTAATTTAATTAAAAAGATATATATCCTGAAATGCTGCACTTTTGCATTCATTATTTCACTGACAATTGAAAAGGACAAACTAGCTATGGATCATCTAATTAACACGTCAACATCTAACGTCCATATCACGTCAAAACCTGACGTCAGATTACAACGTCTATACAAGGTCAGATTCTGACGTCTAAAAAACTTTCACATCCAACTTGTATCCGACCAAAATCCAACGTTGGATTCTGACGTCCCTCTGACGTCTATGTGACGTCCATGTGCCTGGTAAGTGTATCATTATACAAGTTCAAAATATGTCGATCTTGCTGATATATAGGATTAACTTACATAGATTGTTCATGTTATGGAAATGTAAGAAAAAAAATTTAAGTAAGTGTATGTTGTGCATCTACACACTTTAAGGTAACAACTTATCATTTAAATAAACCGTGAAACCGTTTATGATGTATTTTATTAACATAAACAATATATTCAAAATAATCCTTATAATTAAATTTACTAGAGATGATCTCACAAATATTAAAAAATCACTTTGGGACTTTTTTGTTTAGAAATGTCTACGCCGTTATATTAACCAATCAGAAGCGACATTACAACGGCGACGGTGCTATTGGTAGTTTTTACAGTACTGCTAGTATTTAATTTGTTTTATTGAACTTCAACAGCAGCAAAAGATCCAATACATTAGGTCCCAATAAAGTAAACTTTTAAGCATTACTATTACAATTGATATATTAACAATGCATTCTAGAGGTTGGATGTTCGCTTCCGGATTGGCTTCCCCTCGTCCACCTTCCAAACGAGAAGCGAGATCTACTGACGACTTGTATTTTGATGGTTAAGTGATGATGAGAGATTTAAAAAAAGATATTTTTAAAATGTTTATCTACAAGTGTATGTTAACACATATCTGGTACAAAAGTGTGACCGAGCTAATTTAGTAGGTCCCTTTGATGTCACCATTTTTTAAAAGCTACACCATATCGAGTCTAATCAATCGAGACATTTTTCATCGTTTCCATTCGCTGTTGTTACAAAAAGCTAAAACGTTTGGGGTACGAGTGAATCCGAACGCTTGAATGTAGTTCACTGTATACATATATATATATATATATCATGAAAGCTATATAATACAACGCCGCAAATAATTCCATATTTCAGGGGAGACTATCACTATGAGGATGAGTATAGTACGTGCATTGCCATTTCAATCACACCGGCCCGTACTTTTAGTAATTGGGTATATAGTAGATGTTATATGAGATACTCTATTTGTCTGAATTCTACGGCAACGGAGGAAGAAACAATTACGAGTGAGTTATATATTATATACATGATTATATATATAATACTTCAATAGTCTTATGTGTGTTAGTGATACAAGATAACATGAATCACTGTTTAATGAATCATGTTTGAACGGTTCTGTCGCACAGACAATTCTTTGCGACCTTATGCTACCGACTTAAAAGTGATAACAAATTACAAAATACAACATCGTTTACGTTTATGTGATTACAAGAGCCAAGCGGTTGATTATGAAAGTACATTCAGATTTGTGTTTTTATTTTTTTCAATAACATAAAAAACATTATTCTAATAAATCTATATTAGGAAATTTACTATCAATAGATAATCAATCATCAAGATTCCAAATACATTTAGATACTCTTTTTCCCAATGAAATCATTACGCTATGGTATCAGAAATGATGTTACAATCAGCGACGTCATTTGTCTGTCTATACTGATAAATAATTTGCAAGCCAATGGAAAGGCTCGTTAGGAGTAAATTTTAAATAACTATAATTACCTTCATTTAAACGTTTTGTAAAGTATGTAATTGTAAAGTACTTTGACAATGTGATTTCGTAACATGACGACTATAAAATGTAAAGACTGTTATGTCATATTCATGTTGCATTTGTATAAAAAAAAATATTTAGTAGCTAATAATAATGATTACTTTTTTGATATAAACGGTATTTTTTGGGAAAGATGCTGGCAATATTTTGTTGCAAATCTGTATTTACTTCAATGAACAACATTCTGGCAGTTCCAGCTACTCTGAAATAATCTGACAATGACTCATTAGCATTGGTTATTTATATCAGATTTGACGGATCGAACACGATACTTTTTAATTGCAATCACTTTGGATATTTAAAGGTTAAACTTCGAGTAAATGTTGGATATGATAGTAATGTCCCGTCCGTGATTAAAGCCTTCAATGACAAACTTTTTAATAGACACTTCTTAGATGCAAAGAGACATTAAGCAAGGCAAATCTAACAACATCCGAAACCAATAAGGCTTTGTGGAACATTTATAAAATTTTAGTTCCAGCCACTCGCACACCTAATACCAGCGGCTCGACAATGATACCAACGATCGTCCTTGACCGCCTGTTTCAATGTCGACAGACAGGAGAATACATATTGTCCTATTTTGTGTGTGATCATCGTCCAGATTGTATGGACCAGTCGGACGAGGACGCGTGTTCAGAAGGACGTAAGTGTGACATAAATGTATATATATTGCAGATAGTCAATAAACGGCGTGTTTCCCGGGAATATACTTAGTTCGGTTTGGCAAAACCTTGATAAGGGGTGAAACTTAAAGGTAAGGTTCGCCCAAACTAATATCTGTTTTAAACCCGATTAAAACACTGCATTACAATTCCTCAATTTAATTTCTGAATGTGTATAAGATTAAATACGGCTTCTTGAGTACAATATTTAAAGAATTTTTTGTCTTATTACTGATGTCTGACGGACTGGAATATATGCAAAGGAAGGAGGGCTGAAGTTGGTTGCGAGTTCCTAGTTCCTAGTTCCGTTTAATAAACGGAACTAGGAACCAGACCCGAGTTCCGTTTAACTTAAACGGAACTAGGAACCAGACCCGAGTTCCGTTTAACTTAAACGGAACTAGGAACCAGACCCGAGTTCCGTTTAACTTAAACGGAACTAGGAACCAGACCCGAGTTCCGTTTAAGCTTATACGGAACTAGGAACCAGACCCGAGTTCCGTTTAACAAAAGTACTGGCCAACGAGCCGAGTTCCGTTTATTAGGATTTCTACCTCTAATTGAATGTTCAATTACATATTATATATCGGAATCGAACTCTGAGCTTTCAGCAGCGATACGACACAGAATTAATCTCTATAACACAGATTTCCTTAAACGGATCTGACAACTAGACTCCAGTTCCGTTTAACTTAAACGGAACTAGGAACCAGACCCGAGTTCCGTTTAAGCTTATACGGAACTAGGAACCAGACCCGAGTTCCGTTTAACAAAAGTACTGGCCAACGAGCCGAGTTCCGTTTATTAGGATTTCTACCTCTAATTGAATGTTCAATTACATATTATATATCGGAATCGAACTCTGAGCTTTCAGCAGCGATACGACACAGAATTAATCTCCTTAACACAAGTTTCCTTAAACGGATCTGACACATAGACTCCAGTTCCGTTTAACTTAAACGGAACTAGGAACCAGACCCGAGTTCCGTTTAAGCTTATACGGAACTAGGAACCAGACCCGAGTTCCGTTTAACAAAAGTACTGGCCAACGAGCCGAGTTCCGTTTATTAGGATTCCTATCTCTAAATGCATGTTTAATTACCTATTATATACAGGAATCGAACTCTGAGCTTTCAGCAGCGATACGACACAGAATTAATCTCCTTAACACAAGTTTCCTTAAACGGATCTGACACATAGACTCCAGTTCCGTTTAACTTAAACGGAACTAGGAACCAGACCCGAGTTCCGTTTAAGCTTATACGGAACTAGGAACCAGACCCGAGTTCCGTTTAACAAAAGTACTGGCCAACGAGCCGAGTTCCGTTTATTAGGATTTCTACCTCTAATTGAATGTTCAATTACATATTATATATCGGAATCGAACTCTGAGCTTTCAGCAGCGATACGACACAGAATTAATCTCCTTAACACAAGTTTCCTTAAACGGATCTGACACATAGACTCCAGTTCCGTTTAACTTAAACGGAACTAGGAACCAGACCCGAGTTCCGTTTAAGCTTACACGGAACTAGGAACCAGACCCGAGTTCCGTTTAACAAAAGTACTGGCCAACGAGCCGAGTTCCGTTTATTAGGATTTCTACCTCTAATTGAATGTTCAATTACATATTATATATCGGAATCGAACTCTGAGCTTTCAGCAGCGATACGGACACAGAATCAATCTCCTTAACACACAAGTTTCCTTAAACGGATCTGAACACATAGACTCCAGTTCCGTTTAACTTAAACGGAACTAGGAACCAGACCCGAGTTCCGTTTAAGCTTACACGGAACTAGGAACCAGACCCGAGTTCCGTTTAACAAAAGTACTGGCCAACTAGCCGAGTTCCGTTTATTAGGATTTCTACCTCTAATTGAATGTTCAATTACATATTATATATCGGAATCGAACTCTGAGCTTTCAGCAGCGATACGACACAGAATTAATCTCTATAACACAGATTTCCTTAAACGGATCTGACAAACTAGACTCCAGTTCCGTTTAACGGATCGGAACTAGGAACCAGACCCGAGTTCCGTTTAAGCTTACACGGAACTAGGAACCAGACCGCAGTTTCAGTTTAAACCAAATAGTAATGGCCAACGTGCAGAGTTAAGTCTTTTCTAGGATTACTAATCTACTAAATGCATGTTTAATTTACGATATTATATACAGGAATCAGAACCGTAGAGACGTCCTTGAATAACCCTACAGCACGAATTAATCTAATTAACTACAAATGTTTCCTTAAGACGGATCTGAAACAAATAGTACATACAGTTTCCGTTTAATCATTAAACCGGTACTAGGATTCACAGGACCCCAGTTTCCGTATTTAAGCTTATATTATTGGATACTAGGAACAAGACCCGAGTTCCGCTTTCAATACTCAAAGTACTGGCTCATACGAGCCGAGTTCAGTGTTTTAGGATTTCTTACCTCTATTTGATTGTTGATAATATTTCATTTTTTATATCGGAATCGATCTCTTGAGCTTTCAGGCACGCGATACGACACATGAATTAATCTTCCTTAACACAAGTTTTCCTTAAACGGATCTGACACATTAGACTCTCCAGTTCCAGTTTAACTTAAACGGAACTAGTGAACCAGACCCGAGTTCCGTTTAAGCTCTATAACTCGGAACTAGGAACCAGACCCGAGTTTCGGTCCTGTTTTTAGTTTATTTGACTATTTTTCAGGCGGATATGACTTTTTGCAGTACAGTTGAATTTTCAATGCTTTTATTGTCGATGCAAGTGTTTGTTTCTATTTAATTGTACGCAATGGTGATATTATATTATTCGATATATAATCCATAAAGACTGTAAATATGGTGGATGGATTTATTTTGATGAGCTATCCTGAAAATGTCACAAATCGGCTTAAAAACACAACAAAACTTCATCTCATTTGACTTTGAACTCTACCTTTTTCTATATTTGCAATCGATTATACTGATTGTTTGTTGTTACTGTTAAAATCATGTTTATAGTTCTAATTTGTACTTGTAAAATTACAACCTATGCATTGCAAGTATTGTAATTGTCAAGGTGTTGCTAACTTTTGGTGTTGAATAACATAACAAAACCTCTAATTGATTCATGAGTATGAAAAGTATGGCACGTATAACTTTAAGAACTCACAAACCGATCATTATAAACACATGGAACCATGCAACGTACCTCAGAAAGAAATCAGGAATACAAAGACATAGGAACATTTAACATATAACATTTGTTTATATACATGTAAATGCTCCTTCATTTTTCTTTCCAGAGTGTACAAGGTAAATGACTGACATAAGAATATCCTTATCAAAAATCACCCTATTATACTAAAGATTAAAGAAGATAAAACTGAAAATATATAAGACTAGTATAGACAATGTATGAGTAAATATAGTGTTGTTATGGATTTATCCTTTCCCTTTTACAAAATGAAATCGTGGTAGTGCAATATGGTTATAATCAACATACATATATCGTTCTGATTTTAAACGTGGCATCATGTGAAGCTGGTAAGAAAATTACAAACTGTCGAATTATTTCGGTCCAATGTTAAAATCAATGTACACATTAATGGTGAATTTAGAGTTATTGCCACAACTGCAGTTGACGTTATTTTTTAATATTACACAAACAGAATGTGACATGCAACTTATTGTATGAAATGAACCACAATCAATAGTTTGAGGAATTCCACAAAATGGAATACAGGTAACTTAAAATATTTTACAAATATATGCTCCATTAGAAGAAGAAACATGATAATAACAATTACTGTAAACCAACATTTATTGGCGGTTACTAAATATCACGAATTCCGTGCCATAACATGTACGAGTAAATTAACTTTCGTAGAACAGAATATCGTTACACTTCCATTACTTCCCCTGAAATTAAGAATATTCACGGTATTACACCGTCTGGTTTCGTGAAAAAGACAAAAGCCGTTACCTGCGTATGTATGTATATACGAGGTATATTATTCGTAGTAAGTTTTAGTCCCTACACAAGCAATATCCCACATATCAGTATTATTGGCGACGATCAGTGTGCGTTGAGTTATCGTTTAGTGAAAATGACGGTATTAGCGTGCTTACAACAAAACAATACAACGTCTACTGTAGCTAAGCCGATAACATAACTCAGAAATACCGAGTTTTGAGAAAACTCCGGAAAAGTGTACGTTCCTCACAAACGAAACGAATGCGCTGTTGATGATTTTCGTCAGGCGCGTCATGGCGGCCGACACAAATGTTGTTCAATGGGATGGTTTCGTGCTCGGATTATACGATTTAGTTTTTTAACCCAAGTGTGAAGAGTCAGTATGGATTAGTAATTATGATTAATACAATTAAATTAGGAATAAATTTGCCGTCTATTATACGAAATATGAAATGAACTACTATAGTAGCAATCTATTTCTAACAAGACCCATATTACGTCGCGTGACATTTTACCTGTAGTGTATTTAAGCTCGAACAAGAGTTGTGCGTCGACTTAACATCGCAAAGTAAACCGCACGCGAATAAAAATTGGGTTACAGTCTACCGTAATTTTCTGGATATTACCCGCACCGGCGTATAGACCGCGGAAAACAAAATCATGCATTTTCTATGTTATTTCTACTTCCAGATAACCCACACCGACGTATTGCCCGCAGATAATGCGACGATTCAATCTTTGGAAGTACAGTACTTGTAGTAAGTACTAATAGGGGTGAGTCTATCTGTTATAGTGATGTCATTTGGAATGGGGTATATGTTTATTTAAAATCATGCAAAGTTATCAATAACATATATAATTTTTAATAGGTTTTAAATGTATAGAAATATATAGCTCATATGAAAATACTTTTGCGTTGTAAGAGGGTTCCATGCGTTATTTTCTGTATATGTGAAATAGTTTATAAAGTATAGCTAGCCTATTTTCAATTTTTTTTAATAGTTGCAACAGATAGCCCGCGTCGGCATATAGCCCGCATTAGGCATTTTCTGATGTAAAAAAATCACATAGTCCGCGGACAATACGCAGGAAATTACGGTAGATGATGTTTAAATGTTAACTCAGGGTAGATGTGTGAGACGTAAGATGTTGGAAGTAAAGGTTAAAGACCCTATTCTAACTACTGATTTTTGTATGCCTATAAATCACTACTTAGATGTACTTGGAAATAACTAAGATGATATGAAGTGTCTATGCATCCGCCCTAGCCATAGATATTACTGTTAAATCGTATATTTTTGTGATGTTTGTAGAATTTGGCAAAATATGCAAAACAATTGTACATTTCAGTTTTGCAAGTGTTCAGTACATATTACTGTAACCAAATAACTATGCCATTATGTTTACTAGTTATTATAGCATGTAGTAGGAAAAACGTTAAAAAAGGAATAGATGTGTATGTTCTTTTGTACAAAGTCGTAATTCGGTTCATACAATTCGGCTTCCTATCTACTTGCTATCATTTACAATTGTATACTTATATGGCATGGCATTTTTGTGTGACCAGATTTATGTACCTGAACCAATGTGGAGTTGCATCAAAACTATAATGTTTTGGGTTTTTTGCAATTATTTTGCCTAACAATTAACAATTAAGCGCAACCTATATACGAGTCTAACTTAAGGTTAGGATATGGATGCATTGAAATTTTATTTCATTTTTAGTTACGTTCAAAGTACACCTATGAAGTGATTATATTGGCAATACATAATATCAGTAGTTGTTTATCGTGTCTTAAACCCCTTGTTTACATGGGCATATAATCATATTCCCACAATTCGGACATATACAGATTGCCGGACACCACCTGCATTCTTCAACAACCATGTAAACTACAAAGTAGAGCGTGTGTTCCACTGGCTATCATGGGTTACATTTCCTGGATTCAAGGGTTGTTCAGACCATCATTATAACAACCAACTTTTCCCATCTCGAGAGAAAAAGGGCTCCTTTACAAATGGCGCCCCAGTGTTCATGGTGTATCCAAATTCCTTGTATCTGAAATGACTGGTTTTATTAATTAATTTAAATTGCAAACTAGACCATCTCACGAACCTCGAGGTAAGAGTACGGACCGAACCATAAGGGTTTGAGTGTTTTGGACAACCAGAATTCGTACGTAGATGTCTGCACAACTATAGTTTCGACACAATTTTATTGAAATAATTACCAAAAGTATTTTTTGGGCAAAGGCTTAGGCCTACTATAAGCCCTCTTCCTGTGCCATAAAAACTACATATAAATAAAATCTATATGTATTAAGTAGATTAAACAAAAATCTTTATTAAACAAATAAACAAATTTAGTATGTAACGAAAGAATATTATTAATACTATTAATATGCCATGCATTATACTCTTATAGATATATAAGTTTGGCAACAAATTCATATTGATATTTTTATATATAATATAATTGTACAAGGGAGATATTTCATTAATGGACTGAATAATATTATAGTAGTAAGATAGTAATAAGTTATGTTATATAACAGACTAGTAAGCTACTAATACTTTTTTGAAGTTTCTCAGTTATAATGGGTACATAATCCAGTGATTCTGCCTGCGTCTGGGGACTACAAAAGTCCATAGCCAATTACATGTATTGGCTAAAGCCCATAACACAGGCGAATACTAGATTCGCACCCAATAAAACAGGAAAAAGAGAGCAAAGCTTAGTATGATCATGATCGTGATTTAATATAAAAGATTCATATAATAAGATGATTTTTTAGAAGTTCTGATCGTCATCACTACCCACCATCGCCATACAGGAAGTTTATAAACAATAATAAGAATATTTGGACATAATTTTGTTATTTGAAAGACCCAAACAATGTCAAAAACGGTGTACATTGGTCTACAGACACACCCACACATATGCATTTGTATATATAAATAAATCAGATAGGTCGTGTAGTATGAATTAAAAGCTTACACGAGGGTTGAGATATCCCTGTTCAGTTGACAGACCTATGTTTGATTGTTGTTTTGTATAAATAGAAGAAAACAAATGCGCCATTATGATAGGAACGTCGCCTCAAAATTTATAATGCCATAAACAACGCACACCGCGGTTATGCTGATTTCATTGCTTTTTAACATGTAAAATTCCATTGTTCTCCCACCATCCCTGTGTGAGAGAGCTGTCTTTTTCCTATTATTACCATGATATATCTCCGTGAAGTATGGTAAGATAATCAATAGGAGTCGGTTTGAAAGAAAACCAAAATCCATGTTTGATTTGATTGATTTTGATAAGACTAAACGACATAATAAAATTTCAACAATTCAAAACCCAATGACTCTTGAATGATATCAACAGGAGAGCTCTAAATCTCGACAAACTCACCAAAATTATTCTTGCAGACATACACAACAAATATGAAAGACTAACAATAAGCATAAAATATGTCTCTGATTTCAGGAGCATGGAAATGAATATAAATGATATTATTCATTAACATATACCTTTTACCAATGACAGTAACTGAACCCGTTAGCTCCGCTGCAGTGAGTCCTCGCATTTGACTGAGGAAGGATACAGATGCAACGAGAATAGGTGGTGTTCCATATGAGAAAGCCCTTGCTGTATAGGAACGCATTCCTTCTGCACCTACCATCTAGAAAACATAAAAAAATTTAATTTCTTATTTTATTTTCTCTTAATAGTCTTATTTCGATATATATGTATAACCGAAAAAAACTATGTATTTGCAAATAGGAAACAAATATTCTGATGTAACATGTAATGAACATGAGAGTGAGAAATATTTTTAAATAATTTACTCAAGAAATCTTAAAAAATATTAATAAAACCAAATACCTTGACCATCAGAACAGGGAATTTCCGTTTCTGCTTCCCACTGTGAAAGACTCTCCTGTAGTGTTAGGCTCCTTTTTACAACCTCTCCTGTTTATCGCTGTCAAAATACAATTATCACGTGTAGCAAAATAAATCGCAGTAAGAAGGAGAATAGGCCAAAAAATAACAATACTAAACAGACATCTTTGACATACATTAACAGAATCTAAAACGCAGTTGAAAATATACGGTATAGAAGTCTATCAATCAAAATAAAGACTATATGATATTTATTTATAAACATTGAAATCTAATGCACCTACCCAAGTAGTTTTTCTGTACTGCATAAGCGTTTGTTTTTCACCAAACACAACCTCTTAGAGCACCTCGATTGTACAACGCTTTCTTGGAACGCTAGATGAACAACAAATCGCTCCGCTTCGCTTCCATAAAGATTCCATGATGTGTGGTTGATGGGTGGTGAACAA
>NW_027188495.1:0-20984 GCF_041381155.1 Argopecten irradians | reverse complement strand
TATTTAAAAAAACAACAAACACAATATTGATAGTAAATGGCCACGTGTTTATTTTGCCATTTAATATTGGGCGTCAATAACTGGCCCACAACGGCCCACAACAAGCAAAGGGCGTCAATAACGGCCCACACAATTCAAAGGGGCGTCAATAACGGCCCACACAATTCAAGGGCGTCAATAACGGCCCACACAATTCAAGGTGGCGTCAATAACGGCCCACGCATCAATCAAAGGGCGTCAATAACTGCCCAACTGGCATCACTACCAGTAGAAAACAAGTACAATAACAATTTAAATTGACTGAAAATTCAAGACATTTGATGATCAAGGAGAATCCAATGATCATCCAAAATATGCCAATTTAACTTGTGAAATATGCTTTTAATTATTCCCTGGGCTGATGTTAGCGAAGTCCTGCCAGCCCAACTAATATGGTATTAAAAAGCACGAAGGAAACACACGCGCAAGAAGTAATACAAACCAACGTCATGGCACAAACTCTACTGAAGCATTCAATATAAATGTCCATTCCTCCTGTAACTGCATTATTGGAATGGCGACTTTCACAGCGTGTAACACAAACCATGAGGAAAATTCCAGCGATGCTGAAAAAGACATAAAACAACGCAGAAATCTCTTTCAATTTAAAGGGATAGGGAGGGAGGGTTTTTCGTTTAACACCGTGACAAAAAAGACCGGAAAGGTCACTTCCGGTGATCTACAAAAGGTCGATGGGGCTGAATGTTATGAAGGGGGACAACTCATATATCAATTAAATACTAAATTTATGAAATAAACCAAATTTAAAAAACCTGAACTTGTTCCTTAAATAACCCAAGTTATTCTGTAGTAATAACTTGTATTATTTAATAAAACAACAAACACAATATTGATAGTAATGGCCACGGTGTTTATTTTGCCATTTAATATTGGGCGTCAATAACGGCCCACAACAAGCAAAGGGCGTCAATAACGGCCCACACAATTCAAAGGGGCGTCAATAACGGCCCACACAATTCAAGGGCGTCAATAACGGCCCCACACAAATTCAAGGGGCGTCAATAACGGCCCACGCATCAATCAAAGGGCGTCAATAACTGCCCAACTGGCATCACTACCAGTAGAAAACAAGTACAATAACAATTTAAATTGACTGAAAATTCAAGACATTTGATGATCAAGGAGAATCCAATGATCATCCAAAATATGCCAATTTAACTTGTGAAATATGCTTTTAATTATTCCCTGGGCTGATGTTAGCGAAGTCCTGCCACAAGGCTCATGAAAATGAATTCATTTACATGAGCCTCCGCCACATGATTAGGAAATATTATGGGGGAAACGAAGCTAACATCCCAAACCACCCTAGCCGAAATTAAACCAAATAGATAATTTCTACTGAAACATAACTACTTAAAACTGGTTACGAAAATTGTGGGAATAACCGGTCGCCCCAAAACAGCATTCGCTCGATTGCCCCTTGTATACAATTGAGCAATATATCATTGCCTAAGCTATTTAGATGAACATTGTCTGTGTCTAAAAATGCAACACGATTTGCCTGAATATCATTGTATTTAATATATCCACCCCCCAGTTCTAACACTTGTTTTGCAATGTCCCTATTGACTCTAATTCTGGCCCGATTGGCAGCAGACACATTCTCCGAACCGCGCCAACTTAACCGGGCAACATCTGTGACCAAACTAGGACTGTACGGGGAAGGAGGCTAGCTAGGTACCTGAAGTCCATACAGATTTGTTCCCTTAAATTGTAGGACCCCACCTCAATAAGGTCATTGGCTCCACAATGTAATATTAGCATAGATGGTTCCCCCTTAGCATTCATCATATCCTGCACATTGGTAATAACAGAATCCCACCTCATCCCACTCTGTCCTCTCCACCATATATAACAACTCTGTCGTTGTAATCCAAGATGGCGACCCCCTGGCCTAGTTCGCTGCGTGAAAGGAGGCTCGCTTAATAATGGAAGAGCCCACTATGTAGATCGAATGACTGTGATTTCCTGAAAACTTAAGGCTAAAATTAGCCCATGTAACAAATAGCCTAATTTTTGAACAATCGGAGCAAGGGGACGCCAGTGCTCTAGAATACTATTCATTATACTTTGAAAGGTGTAATACATTACGTCTTTACAAAGAGGCAGGAAAACCTAAATCAAGACAAAGCAATATAGCTTAAAATTTTAGTTCTAACATAACTTTCTCTGGAATTCTGATATACTGCCTAAAGGTGTCTGAACTCCAGCGCCCCAACAACTGAATCTCCCTGTCAGATAAGCCCCTGATTGCTGCTTCAGTGGCAGCTCCTATTCTAAATGAATGTGTCTTATACCGATTGCTATCAAAGCCTAAGAAAAGCAAGTTTTTTTTTTTAAAACTGATGCAAACTGGTACCTAGTCAAAGGAGAATGATCAAAATGGCAGAAGAGGGGGCCAGGGTTCCTATGCCTTACTGTTATGTACTGTTCAAGACATTTAACTGGACAGAATGTTCCTGCTAAACGAGGAATACATACGGTACAACCCTTTACCTTCTTGATCAGTTTTTGAAAAACGGAGAGCAACTTCGAGAATATTCCCTATCTTAATATCCTGCAAAGATACCACCTTCTGAATCATGCTCATTTTCGTGACAGTTAGTTCGCCTACTCGGAAAAAAACCAAAGAATGCTAGTAAAAATGCTGCAGAAAAACAATTTTGACTCGTATGTAGAACTGCACACCAAAGGCAAAGCCTTTAAGATCCTAGCCAGTATATCAGCAGTAATAGGGGCCCTCATGTTACTTACTTTCCATTGTCTACCTCATACCAGCAAACATTTTCTTCACGAGAAAATTAGACAAGAAATCCTCACAAAGAAAGCCAGAAGACTTAACATGAAAATTAATACCTGCTAAATAAGTATTGACTGTTGCAGGAGACAAACCTTTATCAGCCATGTACAGCACAAAATTCAATATCTGGCTCAAAGGAGGGGGCCAGACCCTTGTTAGACCAGTGTCGACAACAAAAGTATTGAACATGTTTAAACCTGACGTGTAGGCTTCAGCTGTATTTTCAGAAACTGAAGCCAATATCAAATTGTCAAACTGTTTTTTTTATATTGCTCCAAAATGCCTGGGGGATGACTGTTGGATGCTGATCGGCCTCGGGAGCCAATTCCCTGAATCTGGACCACTGAAAACGTGACAAAGCATCAGCAATTGAATTGTCTTTACCTCTTACATGTCTAGCTCTGATCTGAATATTGCTTCTAATGCAATGTAAAACTAATGGACGAATCAGTGCCATCACATGATCTGAACGAGAAGTTGAATTATTAAGTATCTCCACCAAAGCTTCGTTATCACAATGTAGTAATATTTTTTTGTTACCGAATTCTCTCTGCCAAGTAAAGAGGGCCATAACAATAGGAATCAATTCTAAAAAGGTAATGTCTTTCAGCACAGGCGAGTTATGCCAACTGCTGGGCCACTTGAAGACAAACCAATGTTTTCCGAACACAGCGCCACAACCTAATTCAACATTACCTGCACTATCAGTGAACAGCTCTAAGTCGGAGTTAGCAATCCAATTCTGATCAAAGAAATGAAAGGTACCATTGAAACTCTGAAAGAACTCTAACCAAACTCTGATATCTTCTTTTGTTCCTTTTGACAAACGAATAAAATGATTAGGTCTAGAAGCACCAGATAACAACCCATACAATCTCCTAGAAAAGGCTCTGGCACCTGGCATAGCTTTAACGCAGAAGGCTAGTTTACCTAATAAACTCTGAAGGTCTTTTAACTGAATTTTATTTTGTTGAACCAAGTCTGCTAAAATCAGAGTAAATTCCTGAACCTTGTCCTGTGGTACTCTAACTATTTCTTCAAGGGTGTCAATTTCTAATCCTAGGAAAAACTAAACAAGTGACTGGACCCTCAGTCTTTTCTACTGCGACAGGTACACCTAATTCCAGACAAATATTATCAAAACTGTCCATGGCCTGTTTACAAGCAATGTCATCAGACTTACCCCCCAAATAGGAAGTCATCGAGATAGTGTTCGATTGAATTGCTGTTACATTGACTACGTACTAGCCACTCCAAAAATGTTGAGAACTTTTCAAAGGCAGCACAAGAGATGCTACAACCCCATGGGTAAACACTTGTCAACATAATAATCTTCACCCGCTTTTATACCCAATAAAGTCAAAATCACCTGGAAAAATTGGCAGCAAACGAAAGGGCTGATTTGAAATCTTTTTTTTCCTAGCAAAGCACCCTTACCAAGCTTTTGAACCATTGACATTGCTTGATCAAATGTAGTGTAGTGTACTGAAGTAAGGATTCGTCTATAAAATCATTGACGCTCTCATGCTCTGGATATGACAAATTCTGAATCAGCCTCCAACCCCCTGTTTTTTTAGGAACTAAACCCACTGGTGAGACCCTAAGATTAGAAATTGGCTTAGTTTTAAATGGACCTATCATCCTACCAGCTTCCACTTCATGCTGTAACTTAGTAACAAGGATATCAGGATTTTGTAATGCAGACCGCAAGTTTTTTGATTCCCTTGGATAACGAGGGCCTGTAAATTGAAGCTTAAAAACCACTATCAAAACCTTCCTTCAATACCTGTGCAACAGCTTTGTTTGGGTATAGGTCTAAATAACGATTAAGAGCCATTTTGTTGATTGGGGTTTTTCCCAGATCCCATATCTTTGTTATAATGGTATCTACTGTAGGATGCTGATTGGGGACGAAAAATTAGCCTGAGGTGGATTAGACCCCCGAATATTGCTTGCCCCACTAAATTGAGAAGGCATTCTAATATTATTCATCCCAGCTTGACCTTTGAACCCCTGGCCTTGACCTCGAAAACAAGAAATCTTTGAATGAGACCCACCACATTGCATGCATTTATGAGCATAACTACAATTTGATCTTTGACATAATCCCTTATAGTTAAATTCATAACAGCAGCCTCTAGCCATGTTACTTCTGATTTGATTGGAACCGTCACCAGCCTTTGACATGCCAGATGACAAGCAAGTTAACCATAGTTCCCCATCAACTACACCCCAGGACCTATCAGGCTGGCGAGCTTGACGAAGCCTGAATTGCTCATCATATGTTTTCCACCCCATTCCCTTGAATGATTTAGCTGCCAATCTAACAATTGACATATACTTAAGCAGTTCCTGCCCCCTATCATGCCTCTGTGTAAAAAATTGCACTAAATATTATGAAAGCGTCTGTCCAAGCTTCTATAGTATCTATTCTATTTTTGGTCCCTTTCTGCTTTAGAACAAGTGCACCGTCAACTATACTTAGCGTTTGTGAATTTATTGCTTCCTGATTTGTTTCAAGAAGCAAAGCCAAATTTAAATATTCCGAGCTCCAGATTCGAGCTCTGGTTGCCTGGGATACATGGGCCCCCACAGTGTCCCCAACACTAATCAATGGGGAAGGGAAATCAGTACCTGAGATCGAGGATTGAAGTGGCATACTCGACAACAAATTGGTACCGGAAGCTGATGCTTGTTCATCCTGGACTCCGTCTGGGGAACGGTCATGCTCCTGTAGCTCCGGAATGACAGACACCCTCATGATCACTCTCCTGCAGCTGACTGGTACCACGCCCTCGACCCCTGGGACCTGAACCCCTTCGAGCAGCCCTGGCATAAGGACTATTAGTCTTCCTTCTCTTGGATGGAGGCATGTTGGGCAATTAGCTCAAATGTAATAGGTGCTATAAATTAGAACAAGATCAAACTAAAATTAATGAATATTAAATTGAAATTCAAATTATAAACTGTAATTATTTTTTAAACAGAATCTTAAAACCTGGTATAATTAATCATCAGCAATTTGGACACAAAAACAGTCCACAAAGAATTCCTAGCCAAGTTAAGTAGTTCGAACTCAAAATTGTTAAAAAAACTGACAAATTATAAATAAATAAATATTAACAAGAATTTCGACTAATTATTTTCATACAGATGTTAAATACATTCACTAAAAGAATTAAACATTTAAAATCTAAACCTAGCTCCAATCAATTTCCTAACGATTTTTGTAACTTTTATTAACACGAAAACAACATCAACCTGCACGAGTGCAAATATCAGTCGTAATCAATAGACAGATCTAAACCGACGACGCTCGCCGTTTGACAACTCGGACCGAGCGGGACGAACTGACCTGCTTCAATAAATTCAAAAAACGATATTCTAACATTTGACGAGTCTAAATTATTTCCCATTGACGTAACAAGGATTCAATAGAACTATACAATCGTGTAAATATAGTTGCTACAGCTAACGGCGTTGTAGAATCACGAACGCCAACCATCTTTACACGTGAGAATAGATTCGATATTTTAAGAACGGGATTAACAGCGCCCTGTGCACGCTAAACCCCACAATTATTAATCAGCACATACAAATTACCGACCACCAATATAAACCTGTGTCGAAACCACACAATGGACTTCGGATGCACGTCGATTATACAAAAACTTATGGATGGCTTTTTCTTCAACACGTTTTCGTTTAACACCGTGACAAAAAAAGACCGGAAAAGGTCACTTCCGGTGATCTACAAAAGGTCGATGGGGCTGAATGTTATGAAGGAGGACAACTCATATATCAATTAAACTAAATTTATGAAATAAACAAATTTAAAAAACCTGAACTTGTTCCTTAAATAACCCAAGTTATTCTGTAGTAATAATAACTTGTATTACATTTTAATTTGAAGTGTTAAAAACACGATTAAAATTATTTTTACAAAAAATATAACAAGTAATATGTAGTTTTAAACGGTAATGAAATGGTATATTTAGTTAAAGAGAATGTGTTAAAAATTTTGAAGCGATGGCGACAGTCGCCATATTGCACCATAATAAAATTTACTGACCCCCTATAAAGTGTTATCGCACCACGGACAGAAATGTCCCCAAATGATTGGCGGAGAGGCGTCACGTGGGTGACCCCCTATCACTTTATAAGGGGTCAGTAAAATTTTATTATGGTGCAATATGGCGGCTCTCGCCCTCGCTTCAATATTTAAACATTCTCTTCAACTAAACATACCACTTCATTGCCGTAAAACTATATATTACTTGTTAATTTTTGTGTAAAAATAACTAATCGTTTTAATACTTTCAAATGAAATAAACATGCATTTTTTAAATACGCAGGATGCTTTCCCCTACGGCAGACCAGTTTTGTGGAAAGTTGATTGACGCGGCGAAAGTCTACACGTAACAATTCAACAAATGCGTTTTCTAGACTTGTGAATTATAAACAAATGGAGGTGTTCGGACCTACAGATCATATCAACACTATACAATAAATTTATTGCGCACTAACTTTCAAGTGAGTTATCTCAGCGAGAATGCACAGCATGATCAAGGTGATTGTGCTTAAAATGATTTATGTGATATTTGTGATGCTTTCAAATATACAGACGGTTCTGGTGTCGTATTGAAGTAGGCCTATCTGTTTCACATAGGACATGTCGAAATTATTGTTGATTAAGGAATTAATTTCAGTAAGTAAGTCTGCAGGTTCTTTATACAGCATTATATTTGAAAACTTTCTGGAAAGATATTAAACATAAATAGATATGTAGCCTAGGCCATTTTTTTAAAGGGGCGATTGCTTTGTTATAATTCGCCATCATGATTCAAGTTTGATTTCAGATTCTTGTTGCCAAACATAAAATGGAAACAAAGAATTAATGAATCAAATAATGGTCCTCGATGCTATAAATTCGTTATATAGTCAGTTACTGACCCCCTATAAAGGCATAGTAGGGTCAGTAAGAAGTATAGGAGGCTCGGGCTACGCCCTCGCCCCCACTATAAATCTTACTGACCCCTCTATGCCTTTATAGGGGGTCAGTAACTGACTATAATAACTAATATTTAGGGGGTCACCACGTGACGGCTCTCCGCCAAATCCATTAGTGTTACATTTCCGTCGGAGGTGCGATAATAGCTTATTTAATATAACCTTATTGAAATTATACAACAAGATGCTTCTTGCCTTCATAAGCAGAGAAAAAATAAACTGAAGAAAAAGGAGTCAAGCTTAATTAATTAGCCCCTGAAATTTCATATTAATCTGGTCCAGTCTTTGATTTTAGAAAAAGCTTTAATGTGTCTTCAGGGGGTGTTTCTATCACAATTACGTTGTGGTTATTCCACTCTCCTGTCATTAATATATAAAAGAGATGGGTGTTGGATACATATATTCGGATTACTTCACTAGTGGAATATATCGATCTTTTTGATTGGTTGAGAGTTTAAACTTTGACTAAAATTACATTTTTCCTAATTGTAACGTCATAAGTTGATAATGAACATTTTGATTACCCATAGCTATCTAGCTCGCGATGAAACTATATGAGCGATTTTGCCGGGTCTTTGAAACATTTGCCGTAAACAGCACCGCATGGAGTTTGAGTACTACGATTTGTTTATATAAAAAAAAAAAATAGTACAAAATTTGATATTTGTTCTTAATAAGAATATATATTTATGCAAATTAAGATTTTTTTGAGCTTGTATGTTCTTCTGCATTTAAAAAGACGAACTTAATCAATCATTGGTATACATTCCTAGATAATATACAACAAGAAAGTGCTGGTTTGTTCTAGGTAAGCGAATATCTGTAAAATATATATACAGCATTGTCATTTCACATTATCCTCACAACCATCATTTAAACAAAACAACTGTCCATATTTTCGATTTGTTTACAAATAACCAATGCGATTTACAATATAGTAACCATGATTTGCGGTTATAGATGTAAGCAGATACAAAAATTGAATGGACGACAACAATGTATCACAAAAGCCAGATAGTATTTATACTCCTACTAAAAAGCTTATCAAGGTAGACAATAATTTAAAACTTGTTACCCAACATTTTGAATATACAATTATAACAAACAAAAGATCACAGTACCAATTTAGTAGATTATAAACTAAAGATGCAAAGACAAAAAAAGTGTTTTACTGTCACAGTTACAAGAAATTCGGTTTGATATAGATGGACAATAAAGATCAACTATCCATGACCATCTGATTTTAGAAAAAAAACCCTTTGATATACAATGTATGCATCATTATTGTATTAATTGATAATGAATCACAGCATAATGTATTTGCGACCTTGAATTGCAGAGTTTTGCTGATGAAATTCACATACTAGTACTTTTCAATAACTTTTACTTAAATTGTCTATAAATAGAGGTTACACCAACGATAGTGGCTGTTGGAAAATGGAATTAATAAAATTACCTCACGATGTTGCGCATTAATTTTTTAACTTTTTTTAAAAAATAACTTACGAGTGTGGGAATAAATTCCATATCCAACAACCACGAGTCGTGTGACCTGTTTTACTACCACAAATATATCCGCTTTTAGCCGATAGAAATACGACGAGGTATAAGTACGCAATCGCAACAACAGTTTTTTGGCGTCAAGCGGGCGATCACGAGCATAGCAATCGACGTCACTCGATTATGGATGACGTTGACCAAATGATGACACGACACTCAGAAAGGCGTAGTTCGGGTCAAAGATTTTTTCACCCGTGTCAGTCCAATCAGAATTCGTACAGAGGTTTATACCACGTGTGGTATAAAACAAATTGTTAATCAACAGCTGCATCGTTTATTTGATACCCTGAGAGTTGAATAACACTGACTATTGTGGTTGAAAAACAATTTTAACCATAATATGTCTTACTTAGAAACATGGTTATATAGCAACCCTATAAGTTCAAACTTTAATTTTAAAAGCATTGGTTTTTTTTCAAAGTCCTGTGAAATTAATTGAGAATAATACTTTTTCGATTCGGCACAAATTTGTGTTAGCAATAGAATGGTTCAATATATGTTTGGAGAAATGAGCTCTTAAAACATTTCCATAAGGATAATTTTTGGGTCAATTTTATGGGAAACTCAAACATTGTAAATGACTGTGATTTGTCCGCCTATGGTTCCAATCTGTCAACTATTTTTTTAAAACTCTTCTTATACCATCGACATGCCAATTCCGTATTGTTTGCACATATAGTTGCATATCATAAAATGTATAATACACACTAAATATGCATAAATTATGCATTATATCCCGTTGGGTGCAGCGGAACACAATGCCAAGCAAAAGGCACTAACAGGTCCATATTTTGTCATTTTCCATCCATTGTTGACGGATGCGATACTTTCAGGGCTTGTAATAAGGTGTATTAAAATTCATTTTGTGCTAGGGGGTTTACTTTTTGAATAATTTTCCTTATATAAAATCGCCCATACATAATTACTTGTAAAATTTGGCCACTACATTTTCAATATTTTGGCGTAACATTATATGAAAATATTCGTGAAAGAACAAACCATACTAAAAATCATTTCTTGAAAAAATAGAATATCGATTTATAAATTTATAAAAAAAAATAATGGACGCCCTGACAACCAATCTTTTATTTTATGGAGTTTTTAGCATAGAAAATGTCATATTACTTGATATGATGGTTAACGTTTCCAAGAAAGTGATGAGTGGTCAGATTAGGGCCATCTGATGGTCATGACCGATAAGCATTATCTTTTGTTTACAGATACCGGGGTTTAGGACATTCATAATATGACATACAATTAAGGTCAGGTCGGAGTCCTTTGTGAGAGTTATGGGGGTTAAAAACAGCAGGGAAATTTTCTGTTTTGTCCAGTTTTGAATAATTTTTCATTATTAATGATGCATTTATATGATGAAAATGAAACATTTTGGAAAATATAACTTAGTGTCAAAATATAGGTCACAATGACCTAGTTTTGTTAAATTTAAATAATGTAAGAATAAAATTTCATCTAGTGCCATAATATACCAGAAACAAAATGGCATATATCATATTAGATTCCATTGAGCAATATATTTGCATATTATAAACTTAGGCAATGAATATTGTGGATGGGATGGGATTGGGATGGGTATTGGGGATGGGATTGTTCCCGAACCCCACGCATCCACAAAGCATTTACCACTTGTATGATAAAAAATGTTTTAAAAACATGTTTTTTAAGTACAATCATACCACATAAAACTCAGGAAAAGACCAACACTATACTCTTGACAAGCTGGAACGTACACTGTAGTATGTTTGCTTGTATTAAATTTTTAGATAGTTACATCACCGGAAGGCAAGACCATCCCACCCTCTCATTATGCATTTGTTAGTTGTATGAGTTGGTAATAGTAATGTATTAAAAGGTGAGCTATGTACACATATTGTAATCGAACATATAGAAAGTTGTGCTTAAAACCATGTTTGTTCCGCTAATTGTAGTTTCGAAGAAACATTACATGGAGCTGACTGAGACTGAATATACATGCTACCTGTATTAAAGTAACGAACTCTCAGTGGCTTCTGATGAATTTCAAATAAACATAGCATTGGTAAAGTTAAGGATACCAAATAAGCAAATATAGCCCACTCACTTATAAACCTGTGACTATGGCTTAATGAACATTGTAGGTCATGACTATATAACATGCATGTTACAATGTGATAATCGCTTTTTTTAGTTATTGTTTTATTGATTTTTTGTATACCAAATTGTTGCGGTGAATTGAAATTGCATAAGTTTGTAGTAACAGCTTATAACCCAAGGTAAACTCTGTGATTTGTGGTATTGAACGTTCCGAAAGACAATAGCCGGAGCGCTTGAAAGCATTGTTCACCGTGATACGTCGATGAATAGTTTGAATAGCGGAATTACGATTGCCCAGCACCGTATTCGTTCAATTTGGTTTTTTTTAAATTTTGAAAAAACGAATCCGGTGCCAGCACCTTATTCGTTTTATTCAAAAAGAAAAAATAAATAACAATTATAAAACATAAAAAACCAAGATCAAAAACATAATTCCACAAATCTATCAAATAAAGTTAGAGTAACCTCGATAAATTGTTTTCAAGTAAATGAAAACTGTAAAAACACCTCCAGAGATCGTTTTTTTTTCGTTTTTTCGTGTCAGCACCGTATTCGTTATTCAGGTTAACCTCAATCGATATCATTTAATACATTTTGAAAGAGCCGTAAAATACCTCCTTAGATCGTATTTCGTTATTCAGTTTGAAACGACCTTTTTGGAATAAAAAAATCCAGCACTATCCATCTGCCTAAACAATATTTTGATTGTAAATGTCGTGTTCTGATTGAGGGTTATATACCACATCAGAACAAAGTGTAATGTTAATCGTTATTTATTAATTTGTATTCCATGCGTTAAACATCAGAACAAACGGCAAAGGTATTCTTTCTCACACACTATTCAAAATAGACAGACGAACGTGTACAGTGCATTCTTTATGTAATCTTCAAATTTGGAGGAAATAGAGATAAAGATAATAATAATTAATAATTTGATATGTCACTCTCTAAAAGCTTGTGGCAAATCAAATTATTGAACTCGTTTGATAAATTTCATATCACATAGACACAAGTGTAAGATTTTGATTTGATCATATAACTTTTATTAATAGCAATATAAATAAAACTTTAAATTTCGTCTCTATATAAAACAGTAATAATCGGGCTTAGATGTGACGTTTCCATCTACTGAGACAATCATGCGACGTCACATATAGAATATGACATCAAAACTACACGTGACGTTTATAATAGTGTTATTACACACGAGTCTTACCATGTTTATGACATGGCCGTATGACATGGCCAGATTATGTGATAAAAAAAGCATAAACGCATTTTTACTTCACTGTAAGTATATATTAATTTTATGTAAGTAAATATTATGATTTTGGCAATATCTGTAAAATTAATTTTGAACTCAAATTTGTACATATAAAATTAAAACCTATCTCTTGTGGTAGATTGTCTATAATCAAATTAACCATTGTGTTGAATAGCATGAAAAAAATTCTTGGTTATTCGTAAGTACTAAACTTTTGGCATCATATATATTAATGAACATATATTTTATTTTAATGACTTGTTTATTGTTAATCAAAATACAATTGGCATTATTAGCATCTGTGTAAATTATTTCTCCCATACTTCCACAGGTGATAACCCGCGAGGTTGGCTGGGGAAAATATAACCTCTATCTTACACAGGGGGGTGTAAGACAGACTCACACGCGCTAGACAATAACGTGACGTCATCAATACATGCGCGTCACTGCGCCGCGCATTGTAGATGACGTCATCAATTTTGACGCATAACGACGTTCCTGCGATAATGGCGCGATGAAAAAAGCTGGAAACCTAGTGGAATCTCATCATTTTTTCTTCTAAGTATGGGAGAAAAAGAATCAAACATGGGTCTGTGGGGTTTTTTCAAGTGGACAGGGGATATCTCAACCCTCGTGAAAAATTTTGGCCGTCAACCCTCGGCAACCCTTGGGTTGACCGGCCAAAATTTTTTACTCTGGTTGAGATATCCCTGTCCCGCTTCACAGACCCATGTAAGATTGCTATTAATCCACCAAATGATTCCTCTGCCTTCTTTAGAGTATATAAATTTAAGATATCACTGTCTTGACAATACATGTTTTGTTTTAAAGATTCTGATTGACAAAATTAAGATGTTGATTACGTTCGGTAAACATTGTTGCATAGGGTTTTTGAGTGGTGCAGAATGCAGTTGTGCTAAGCTAATGTTAAAATTCCATAGAAAACTGCCGACAGCCCAATTTAAATTTAGTTTTAACGACGGGGTGTAACTATGCACGTAAAACGTAGGTGTTGACGTAAAACTTACGGGTGGATATCATTTTGTAAACGCAACATTTGATTGGCTAAAGACACTTGGCCCACGGCCAAAATAGACAGAGTTTACATTCGTAATTGTCGTAGCTTTGATTAACAGTCAAATTATTAAAAAAAAGAGAGAAGGATACTAGTATTTTAGATCTAATAAATAGCTACCGTAATTGTATATTGATATGTATGTACAAGTGGTTAAATGGGGGGATGTTGTTTGTTTTTTTCTCTTACATTTTTCATTCACATATTTTGAAAAATCGCTTATGCTATGAAAACGTTTTTCGACATGATAACATTGTTACATGGTATAAAGCCTAACACAATGCAGATAAACAAAAACCCCAATATGTTATTGTTGGACTTTATTACTTGATTTTTATGTGCTTTAATATTAATTTGCCAAATATAAATATAAAGTTTTCTTTATCATGCGGTCACATTTCTCCGACGGACAGGTCATTTGCGTGTTTAGCATACAATGTGACAGATAAAGCGCTGCTTTTGAGATAACAGTCTCGGGATTTTCTGAAGTATACCGGGAATTTTATTTTTTGGACCAATTGAAAATCATTACCATGTACATTTACCTCTAAATTACAATCGCGACGATTTTCAGGGAAATCCTATCTTTCCACTGTACTTCATATATTTACACTGTACCTATACCTCGTTACTGTATCATAGACTTTGCAGCATGAAGCATTAACCATTTCATGACATGACAAATGCTATTCCGTGATGAATATTTTACTTAAACTTCATTTTGATATCGCCCGTTTGTTTCACTTATATATGGTAAATAATTAGTTAGGTTTTATTGGTTTACATAACAGGGATGCCCGAGCCAGAAATAAGCTCTATATTTTGATAAGGATGACATATCTGCTATATTATTTGACGGATATGGTTCATGTACTTATATGTATCATTAATGTAGAAAGAATTGCATGTAGCAATGCCATTATTGTAATAGTAAACATGGCGATAGCTGGCGAAGTTTGAAACTTTTCACTTCGAACTAATCATCGACACGGTCTGAACCGTGGGGGGGGGACAAAATTAACAGCATTTAGTTAGGACCAAATCAATGTCTCTCTGGGCATTTTTCGGCTCTTAAAATACCAAGGATGGAACATTTTGAGAAAAAGTCTATAAAACGTAAACGAAATTTCCGAACTCTGGACGCTGGACGGGACAGAGCACGATAACTACATGTAAAAATGGACGTTTGAGTGACGGCCAGATGACCTAATAAGGACAGACATAATTAGAAAATGTTTAGCTCTACGATTCAGATGCCAATTTATTTCGCCATAAAGATAATCGTACCACATTAAATTTAGTTTCATTTAAGCATTGCTATGACGTTGGGTTTTCGCGCCATTCTCGATTATTTTTCTTCGTAGTATATGAAGGGAAAACGAATCTGCCAATTGGAATATCTCTGATTAAACCGATTGAATTACACTGCAGGGGAAGTCACTCTAATCGCTCTTCACTAGGACGTTTATGCTTTTTCGATGTCCACAAGTCAGAAAGCCCCTGCAGTGTAAATTCAATCGGTTTAATCAGAGATATTCCAATACGTTTGTTTTCGCGGAAAATTTGAATAATTAAAACGTATCGGAATACCTCTGACTAAACCCATCGAATGCCATTGCAGGGGAAGTCACTCTAATCGCTCTTCACTAGAACGTTGCTTTCGATGTCACAAGTCAGAAAGCCCCTGCAGTGTAATTCAATCGGTTTAATCAGAGATATTCCAATACGTTTGTTTTCGCGGAAAATTTGAATATTAAAAACGTATCGGAATACCTCTGACTAAACCCATCGAATGCCATTGCAGGGGAAGTCACTCTAATCGCTCTTCACTAGAACGTTGCTTTCGATGCTCACAAGTCAGAAGCGGCGCCTGTAATTTTGGATTAAAATATTGCGTTCGACTATATAGACATCGTTTATTATGCTTTTGCATGGTTTGTGTGTGATTATGGATTATCGGGAGGACTGATGCGTGACTATGACCCTAGGAAAAAAGGTATACTATTGTGAAAAAAATTAACTTTAATCGAGGTGGGGGTAAAAAATCCAACATGGCGACTGTCGTCCCTTTCTCTGTTTATAGTAAAATATCCCGATTTTTTTTATAATTTTTCAAATCTCGTATTTTTTTTTAAAAAAATCACATGACTGTCATATATACTCATCAGTCCATCCTCCAAATACAAAAAAAATGTATGACAACATCCATTTTCATTGAGTTGGCCCCCTGTGATTTAAATGGGGCAAAAAAGTAAGCACACGGACCCCTCATTTTTCTGCCTGATTTAGAAAGAACAACCCTTTCCCTATTGAAATATGCAAACTATTGACAAAAGTTTAATACCAGAACTTTTTCTATAAAGGATTAAATTTGACAAAAATGGCTGAAAATGGTGCATTTTGGAGCTCAAAATTAAGGGGGTAAGGGGGTAGCATATGTTGTTATTTTGAGAAAAAATATGACTCTTATTATCATAACTGGTATATTTTTAATGAAGACTATTTGAAAATAAAGTCTACAAACATCCATACATATCAACACACCTCATTAGGGAATTATGGCTTTAAATTCTAGTGTATGTGGTCAAATCCACTGTTTTGTCATTTTGGTATCTTTGAGTGACAATAGCTCAAAAACGAGCACACGGACATATGCTTTTTCTTCCATTTTCTTTCATGGTATGAACTCCTCTTTCCAAAAAATCTATATGAGAAAAAAAGATTAATACAAGAAAAATTTGAACTTCTCAAGGAAGTACATCCTTAAACATATTTTATTTGAAAATCAAATATAACTCTGTTTTCCCTCTTTAATCATTTTTAATTCAATTTAAAATATCTATGTTTTTTATCTACATAAGAGAGATGGATAATCTTAATTTGTATCTTTTGAGTTTGAGTTGCTCACGAAAATATATTTCTTTTCGATAATTATTTGATTTCACTATATTGAAAAAAGAAACTATTTGTTCACCCAAAGAGCATATCTTAAGTTTGTTTGGCTTTTTGTATATAGCGTCTATGATCAAATTTTGAATTAACAGTCATTTAGGGCAAATATCGATTTGTATTTTAGAAAATTCCCCTGACTACATTTCAGCCTATGAAATGCTATTTTCCTGGATTTAATTTTTTTCTAAGTATCTGTTATAAGATTACACCTATAGCATGTTTTTTGAATGGTTTAAAAGTGTGGAAAAAATCGATAACATGCCAAGTATTTCGAGCAAATCAGATATCCTCAAGTTTTATCCTGACGAAAAAATGAGTTTTTGTGCTTGAAAATTAATTTGTAGTAAAAACAATTAGTAAATAATTCATTTAACAAATGAGTATAAAAAAAACGAATGAAGTATCTTTTATTAACAAAATTAATGAAAATTATAAGAATTATATTCAAAAAAGGACACAAGGGATCCCCTTG
The DNA here is from genome assembly GCF_041381155.1 of Argopecten irradians. NCBI lineage: Eukaryota > Metazoa > Mollusca > Bivalvia > Pectinida > Pectinidae > Argopecten > Argopecten irradians. The sequence goes on along the minus strand of NW_027188495.1, from coordinate 3,700 downwards.
CCACATACCCAAAGTATTTTTAGAAAAACATCCATTTTAAGGCCCCTTTATGCCTTTTAGAAAAAATACTAAATAGATAAAAAGCCACATTGTATTTAAATATTGTATTAGTACCTACACCATATAAATATAATATGATAAAGTTATATTCTATTTTAGTTTTGGCGGCAATTTGTATACCGAATGAAGGAAACACAGCCGGCCACGTCACCAAAAGTTTACCACAACAACGCCTACACACAGGAAATAATACAACGTCCACCAAAAGTTACCACAACAACGCCTAACACAAGAAAATAATTCACAACGTCACTAAAAGTTACCACAACAACGCCTAACACAGGAAATAATACAACGTCACCAAACGTTACCACAACAACGCCTAACACAGGAAATAATACAACGTACAAAAGTTACCACAACAACGCTAACACAGAAATAATACAACGTCACCACACCACAACAACGCCTAACACAGGAAATAATACAACGTCACCAAACGTTACCACAACAACGCCTAACACAGAGAAATAATACAACGTCACCAAAAGTTACCACAACAAACGCCTAACACAAGGAAATAATACAACGTCACCAAACGTTACCACAAAACGCCTAACACAGGTAAATAATACAACGTCACCAAAAGTTACCACAACAACGCCTAACACAGGAAATAATACAACGTCACCAAAAGTTTACCACAACAAACGGCCTAAACACAGGAAAATAATACAACGTCACCAAAAGTTACCACAACAACGCCTAACACAGGAAATAATACAACGTCACCAAAAGTTACCACAACACCACGCCTAACACAGGAAATAATACAACGTCACCAAAAGTTACCACAACAACGCCTAACACAGGAAATAATACAACGTCACCAAAAGTTACCACAACAACGCCTAACACAGGAAATAATACAACGTCACCAAAAGTTACCCACAACAACGCCTAACACAGGAAATAAATAACCTACGTCTACCAAAAGCTTACACACCCAAACAAGCACACCGTCCTAAACACATGATAAAATTAACAACGTCCACCAAAAGTTACCACTCAACAACGACCTAGCACAGGATAATTATGTACAAACAGCGCCGTCACCAGAAAAAGTTACCACGAAAATATCCAAACGTCAGATCATTACGTGCCCCGTTCAGACCATTACCAACTGTATACTGGTTCACATGGAACTAGATAAAGTGTTAGATGATGATGATTCATATACATTGCACTCCCCAACATAAACAAAGAAAATACAAAATACGGTTATTGGATAACATAAGTTTAATTTTGCGTTCTGGTCGAAAATCATAGCTTTTAAAGTAGTGAATACATGTGTTCTATATACGTTTTTGCTGATTCTGCAAATTATATACTTTAATATTTATTGACTTGTTTATATTCGCAATAAAATTATTTGATCAATTAAGCTCATTTTATGAAGTACAATTTTGTATTTAAATATGTAAAGAAATGGCACTGCTTAAGTTTTTTGTCCATTTGTCATTCCACAAAGTAGCACAATAGTCACATTTTGTAAGGTTAGAGAACGAAGTTTATTACATTACTATTTTTGCCCAAGGACTAGGACTGATATTTTTTGTACATACATCAGTGAATTTTCCTAGCTTTTCTCACTATTTTCAAACCCTGCCCCTATGGTCAGTAAATTATATTAACTGTTGATCTGATGTAAACATGAATTACGTATGGTGTCATAATCCAACTCTACTTCATTATGTGAAAGGTAGGTGCAGATTGTATTAGCATATTAGTGTATGGTGAACGTGTACGTATTTGCGTTTACGCTTTACACGGCTACACGACTGGATTGTAATCCACCGGACTCGGTAATTGATCACGTGGTAATTTTAGGACATGGAAAATCTTATGCCCATATTCTCACAGGAATAGTGAAAACACAGCTACGGTAAGTCTAACTTTGTTATCTTTCTTAGAGTGTATATAGTATATGAATGCTTTTGTTTAAAGATGATTTAAAAGGGTATGAAAAAGCTTGTGTTTATCGAGTACGATATAGCATGTGCGCGTGTTCAGTTTATGTTGGCTGTAAAGGCACACTAGGGTATTTGTTTTGTTAATTAATGCCTAAATATGTGTCTATTAAATAGAATTATTGTACCAATACGTTAAAAAATGACAATGGAAGTTAAAAAAAACATTCATTTAAGGTTAAAAAATACAATGATTTTTTTTTTCAAAAATCGATTCTGAGGCACCCCAGTTTTGACTGTGTCGTATCCAAGGAGGCACTTCCACTGTCCAAACCCTCTATAGCACAGGAGTTGAGACACATATACACATACTTTTTAAAAATCTCAATTAAATACTTTTTAATTTGTAGTGTCAGCTGCTTCACATGACAGGACACGCTGTCCAGGACGGAAAAGTACATAAGTCGGGAGAGACAAGACTATCGTATAGATATATAGACTGTCCTGTTTTGCTATGTAAGGGGAGTATATTTTACCTGATTGTGGGAGGTAAAGAACAGTTGAAGTGTGTGCTGAGTTGTTACCATCACGGCTATTCCGTATTTGCATATTACAGAATTATCTGCAAATGCGGGTAGGTATTGATTGTGACGTCATGTTTGCGAGCGTAACGTCATACGTTTCAGAGAAAACGATGTGAATTGTGCTCACAAAATAATGATGTAACAAATGATACCTACCCGAAAGGGAGCTAACTCTGTAATATGCAAAGACGGAATTACTTGCTGAGGATTGTTACTTGATATATTATGTCTTTGAAACTGAAGCCGACAGCGTCGATGACAACCGCATTGAGTGGTAGGATTGAAAGAAGACATTTGCAGATCTTGGGCCTATAAAGACCAATTAATGCGTTTGCACATAAATTACTTAATGTCATTTTTGAAGGAATTTACTCTGTCTTGTATCGCAGAGACGGCTAAGCTAGAGGACTGATTCGGCGACAAGAGGCAAATCCTGCTAGTTGAGCGAAGCTTCGTGGAAAATGCTTGAAATACAAAAATTGTGTAAAAGTGAAATTTAAAGATGCTCCACCGCTGACTAACGGCAGTTTTTCACTATCAAAAACAGGATCAGACGATTTAGTATTTTTCTTCAGTTACAAAAGTTACTTACTTTACACCATTACCACCATTGGAAAGTTTGAGCTTCTAATTTTACTTCAAGATAAAAATATTAGAAATAATTAATTGCATCCCGAAAAAATTTCGTGGCACTCTGTTCTATATAGAAAATGAAGTTCTGACTGCGCATACACCAACAGCAAAATAAATTATTTTATATTTCTTTTGTGTTAATTAGACATATATATGCACGATTGTTGTTCAAAATTATGATTGTCATTTATGGTCTGTCGGCGGTGGAGCATCTTTAAGACTTCACATTTAGTAATTGAAAAGTCCCTAGTCATACTAGTGTTCCTTAGCAACGGCCTTTTTTTGATACATTTAATGTATTAATATACAAACCGTGTCTATATATTTATTTTTTTTAAATGAATTAAATATTATATAGTCGCTTGACAGTTAATATAAGAACAATATAACAGACCTATAATCAAACAATTAAATAAAACAGTTTTTTTTAACTATTGATAGAGAGCTTGTAGATATAGTAATTAAGTTAATACTATTAGTAAATTCTTTGAGTTACATATAATTATATGGATC
>NW_027188494.1:0-20972 GCF_041381155.1 Argopecten irradians | reverse complement strand
ACAATGGCGCGAGTGACCCTACGCCAAAAGAATGAGGAGAATAAAAGTGAACTCTAATATGGAGAAGTCTTGTAATTATAGAAAGGTCAAGTAAATAACCGATTATATGAAATTATACCATTTATTTAGCGGAAAAGAAATTATAGAGATTCCTGTGAAAAAATAGTGCCGCAAAGTTGTTTAGGGGATTATGTCTGAATAATGGTATCAGGACACATCAGCAAAAACGAGTCATAGTAAAATACCAATAACTGAACTTTACCAATTACTTCAAAAATTTGTGAACCCGTATGCTTATTTAGGAGAAGATTGTTTGATCTCGATGAATACTTTTCCGGATAATGAGGATAATTTTATTTTGTACGATCTTAATGCAGAAATAGACGCCAGTGGAAATGTAGGCTAACCGCGCTTTAAAAAAATACCTTGTGAAAAAATAATAAAGCCTAGAGGTGATTTGGACAGAAATACAAAATGAATCTCATAAAACAGTAATACTATATACTATTTTTGCCTCTATATGACAGTATCGTAGTCAATAATAAGTTATCTTTGAGTACCGGTTGTGGTACCCTGTGAGGATGGACTGGTTGAGGTATAAGTTAAACCAATAAATAAAAACAAAGGAGGACCCGTAGGGACCCAGATACTTATAGAACGATTACACTAGTATCTTGTTTGGAAAGGTATTTACTTCTATAGTTAATGACTAGATTGACTAAATTGGCTGAATAAATCAATCTTGTTTCTCACTGCTCATGCGGGAGGTTCCGTAAAGGGATTACCTCTACAACAGAAAAATGTTTTTTTATTCTGCAGCTCTTTAATTTCTTTATATTTCGCGCGAAGGGAGAAAAAAAACTATATTGCTCCTTTATTTGACTTCAAAAAGGCGTTTGATACTGTGTGGAGAGCGGGGCTGGCTGTGGAGAAAACTGCCATTTATAATAGGATAAGTGGGAAAAAATATTTCAAGGTGGTAATTTATAATCTGGATAAATATACTAACTCGCGTGTGTAATTAAGCGACAATGTTTAGTCTGAAAAAAATTCTTCTGATGTGTGATGTCGGGTTGTAAACATAGGGAGAAAATTTGTCGCCGATGAATGAAAGTTGAAATGTTTACGCTAAGTAAACAAAACTGGATTTGTATGTTAAAACTGTTCTGGTTATATTATATGCTGATGGTATTTTTTTTTCACTACATACTAGAGTAGCACGCTATAGCTTAGTTACTACAGCGATGTGGGACTGGCGAACCTAACATGACGATGAAAATTGGAGTGTTGAGTGGCGGTCGGTTCAAGTCCCGCCCATGGCAAGTTCATATTTCTTCATGATGAGCAATTGAATTTGTCTTGGATTGCTCCATGTCCGCTACCAGGGCGTGTCCATTGAAACCTAGACACGACATCTTACCAGCCTTAAACTGGACAGCTCAGATCAGGATGTTGAGGGGTGGGGGTGAGAGTTGTTAAACCTAGCTGACTACAATCTTTAGCACATATGTTTGGAAATTCATTGTTCAATACAGAGTCTGTCGCTCCAATTGAATGTGGGGGTGGAGTCATTAAAAAGAGCTCCATGAATTACAAGCCAAAATACCGTTTAGTCAGTTAATTGTATGTACAGGTCCTCAAGATTTTTAAAATTATAGATTTTGTTTATATGTACACATATATTAAAAGACATTGACATCTCTTCAGAAACAATTTTGTTATATAGTTTTTTTCCCGTCCCTAATGATGATGGTGATTGTGTGGTAATGGCTTCAGGAAAAGTAATTAGTCAAACAATGATCATTTCGCCCAAGATTCGTGAAAATGTAATCATTTAATTGGTATAAATTCAAAAATTGCATGCTTATGTGTGTTAGCGGAAATAGACGGTTACATGATTATGTATGTTTTATTCAGGTGGAGAACTGGCATGGGTGAATTTCTTTTCCTGCGGCAGATAACTAGGGATGGACACTTGGTATCCATGTTCCAACACAGATTTCTCGACACGTATGCTTTTTTTGGTGTTGTGTTAAGTATTGTTGTGGATGTGTACCAGAAATGGCGACATTTATTGGGAAGAAGGATATATATACATGTTTTGGTAAGGAGATACAGAACAACAATCAGCTGAGATGTATAATGTCATAGAGTGTTTAATTTAAACTAAAACTTGTCAACTCTTATAAGAGTCCGTGTGTGGAGTAGTTCAACAATATTTTCCGCTCGTGCATAAGCTTGATCGCGCTATATATGTTTACAACAACAAGATGGAGTCCCAGAGGGATATTGGCGTCCCACCAAAGAGATGATCTATGTCTGATCAACAGAAAGAGTGGATCTTTTTCCCTGCTTTTCAAACTTTTACATGACGATACTATAGTGTGAACCTTCGAGAAAGATCTTTTCAGTACTTTCTGAGATATGTGAGCAGTAACAAAACTTCAATTATCAAAATTCAAGAATGGCTACCTGTCGATCATCTTGCTTGACCGATCGTGTCCCAAAATGCAATATGCATTAACTAGGGTCGTAGGGGAACCTACATATAAAATTTGAGAAAGATTCCTTCAGTACTTTCTGGGAAATAGTGTTAACAAACTTTAACTAATCAAAATTCTCAAGATGGGCCGCACAGTCGGCTATCTGGTTGACCGATCACTCCCAAAATGCAATTATGCACAACTAGGGGTTCAAGGGGAACATGAATATGAAATTTGAGAGAGATCCCTTCAGTACTTTTCTGAGAAATAGCGGTAACAAACTTTAACTATCAAAATCCAAGATGGCCGTCAGTCGGTGCGGCCATCTTGTGAACACTGATGGTGGTCCCAAAAATGCAATTATGCACACACTAAGGGCCCTAGGGTGAACTATTACTATATGATAAAGATTTGAGTGAAGAATCCCTTTCAAAGTACTTTCTGGGAAATAGCGCGGTAACAAACTTTAAAACTATTCAATATCCTAGATGGCCGGCCGGTACGTGTTGCGGCCTTAAAATTGTGGTTTGCTCTACATCAATGTTATTCAGTTGTTGACCGATTGGGTCCCAAAATTGCAATATGCACAACTTAGTGGCCCTAGGGAGTAACCTACTTATGATATTTTGGAGAAAGTATCTCCTTAGCAGGTATTTGTGTCTGAGAAAATAGCTTGGGTAATCAAACTTTAACTAATCAAAATCCAAGAATGGCCGCCAGTCGTGCCTTCTTGTTGTTGACATGATTGGTGTCCCAAAATGCAAATATGCGCATCGATCTAGGGCCCTAGGAGAACCAACATATGAAATTTGAGAAAGATCCCTTCAAAACTTTCTGAGAAATAGCGGTAACAAAACTTTAACTATCAAAATCCAAGATGGCCGCCAGTCGGCCATCTTGTTGACCGATTGGTCCCAAAATGCAATATGCACAAAAGCTAGGGCCCTAGGGGAACCTACATGTGAAATTTGAGAAAGCTCCCTTCTGTACTTTCTGAGAAATAGCGGTAACAAGAATTTGTTAACGGGACGGACGGACGGACGGAAGGACGGACGGACGGACGGAAGGACGGGACGGACGACGGACCACGGACGAAAGGCGATTTGAATAGCCCACCATTCTGATGATGGTGGGCTAAAAAGACAAAATTTTGCATCAGAAAAAGGCAAGAAGTACAGTAGGCTCACCATGTTCATTTGATACTTTGTTTGTTTGTTTGATTGATTAATTAACGTCCTATTAACAGCTATGGTCATGTAAGGACGGCCTCCCATGTATGCGGTGTGTTGCGTGTATGTTGTGCGAGGTGCGTGTTTTGGGAGACTGCGGTATATTCATGTTGTGTCTTCTTGTATAGTGGAACTGTTGCCCTTTTTATAGTGCTATATCACTGAAGCATGCCGCCGAAGACACCAAGCAACACACCCCACCCGGTCACATTATACTGACAACGGGCGAACCAGTCGTCCTACTCCCTTTTTGCTGATTTGATACAATATAAAACATTTAGCATAATTTACATATGATACAGATCAATGGACCACCATACAAATATTTACATTGATGATAAATATAGAATTGCTAACATAAAACTTTCCCTGTCAATATGGATTGATAGTATGGAAATAATTGGATTCTTATTATTCAAAATGCGGATAGTACTATTTAATATTTTGAATTGGTTCCTTTTTTTTCCTTTCAGAAGCTCTGCCTAGATTAGAAATGTGAAATGGCGATGGGAACCGACAACTGGAATTGAATATTCACCCCCCCCCCCCCCGATTTCAGAGATTTATACGATTGTTTCATGATAGTTGACACAAACTTTTATATGGGTTCCTGAACACCTCTGCGATAAGAATTTGTGAATAGCAAAATTGTGCGATTATTACTGGTGTTTTGATGTCATAAATATGGCGAATTCTACTTTCTCGAAAAGTCTTTGGACAAATTTTGTCATTTTTATAGCAGATATAAATGTCATCTGGAAATTTGGCCGCAAACTCGGATAGACATCTGATTCTGTAATGTGATGCACAATTACAAACATATTTCAGATGACGATGGAATGTAGGTTATAAGAGGCCAGTTTTCGCTACGTATGTGGACGATTTCCCCAAGATGTACGGTTCAGGCCGAGGGCTCGTGAAACTTGAGAAAACAGACTCGCTGATATCTGGAATACATTTTGCATTTTAACTTTTATATCTGCTTTTTAAAATGTTGAAGTCCAATCTTAACTATATCCAAAATTTGAAATTTGTTTATCAAAGGATATCATTACTCATTAGCACTTCAATATAACAATTTGCTGCAGAATTTTCACTAACTAGGCTTTTGTTCGTGCCTGTGGAACTTTGACATATCTATATGTGTGTGGAGGGGAGTGCGATACATTCAGACTTAGGCATGCATGTGTACACGAAATAGAGTGGGAGAACACACACCACAAAATGTAAGTCATATTAATTACTGAATGGCTACCTTTGACAATACACATTACACATGGTGACTATTTCTATCATAGAAATGGTAATTCCTGTTTGTTAAATTACAGAAAGATTTTCAAATTCTGAAGTTTGCAGATATACACAGCTGTATATTGTAATGACATTTATACAGCATCTAAAAGAAATTATAAGATGATATATGTACTAATACAAGTTTCGTCATGAATGTTCAAATTCAAATTTCACCATGTCAAAATGAGTAGCTGGCATTATTTTTGTTATCAAAACCTGTTGTAAGGTATACTCCATTGACACGGCTGTGTGTGTGGAAAGTATTGGATAAATATGATGGATTATAATGTATTTCTAATTGCATGTTCTAGTGCACGGATCTCAATCATGGCCTCATGGACATGAAACAAAAAGATAGTGCCAGCTCCCTATTGTTAATATTAATGTATTATGAATTTCATATCACCAGTTATTGATATAAAGTGTTGAGTATTGTAGTGAATGTGTTATTAATTTCATGCCACTAGTCTTTGATAGTGTTCAGACTCAGTATTGTTTATAATATCCTGTTCTAAGAATAAATGAACTGATACAGTCAAGACGTCACAAAATTCATGGGTAACAATTGAATACATATATATGTACATCATGAAATTATTTCATAATATTGGATAAAAGTCCCTCGAGACAATAAGTGCTAATTGGTGCACATTGTAAAAGTCTCAGTAATATGATTGAAACAAAGTTTTTAAATTCTCCACTGTGTTTTTAATACTCAGTTGTTTATTGTCCAACATTCTTTATTGGCTAAATATATATGTATTTGTGTTTATCCATTAAATGCTTTATGAAATGTTTATTGGTATCACAATTTCTATTTCTGCTGCACCCTTCAATTTGCAAAAAAAAATAATTAAGGATATTTATAACTTATATTTAAAGTTATATATGCCGTATTTTTCATACTCACGAATCAAGATGAGCTTTTAATATGTTATTCATCACCAAAAATTACCAACTTTTTGAAAATTACGGTACTTTCAATGCTTAGGTTTTAATTCTACATGTACAAATAAGTGCTGAAAATGATTTTTGGCAGTACTGCCAAAAATCATTTATTTACATCAATAGTGAAGTGAAATGAGTACATACGGTCAGACCATGAATTCAAATTGTGGTCTACAATTTCATTACACATTTTTACAATGTTATTAGTAATTTTAAAACACGGCTATGATGTCATCTTTTGTTGTCCCCAGTACTTTATTTAGACAATTGTTCAAGTACTTGTTCTGTCTGTAGATTAGTACACCTTTCACTGTACATTAGTTTACCTGTAGCTGTAGATTAGTTTCAACTAATCTACAGTTCCAGGTAAACTAATGTACAATGAAAGGTAGAGATTGACACTAAATGCAGCATTGTAAAATTGGACGGATAAATAACAAATGAATGTAATCAAATTCAACATAAATGTAATAGAAAACTTCAATAGTACATATTATTACATATTTTCTGTTTTATATATTGATTCGTGGACATCGGCATAAATCCAATCACATCAACCACAACGCATAAAATTACTCCTTGTGTTGAAAATCAAAGACTCTTTAGTATTTCGACAGCACAGGCATTCCCCTACAATGATGTTTTAATTTTAGATAGATATGTGTACTTTCTTTCATTGAAAATTGAATGACTGCTTATATTTCCCAAAAAGTTCACTGTTAATTGCGTAATTTCTTGAATATACATACACGTAACACATAAATCCACGTTTCCCAAATTGAATAATTTCGGTATAATTCCTTATCCAAGAATCACACAAAGCCTACTGAACAAATTTGACATTTTAAGCTTTCTTTTCATCACTTTGCCGTTTTTGATGAATTTCAATGTAGTTTCCTTTAGTATCCACTAAATCTTGATATTATGTTTTAGGACCAATCATATTCTTCATTTCATAACGTAGAGCGGTATATTCAAAATTAATGCGTTTCCATGGTAATCCTCCATATGTTGTGATTTTCCGACAAGTTATATCCAAGTGAATGGTCTGCCTCTGCCATAAAGAGCAGTTAAATAAACATATCACAAAATAAACTCTGTTATTGGAAATTTGATAATCATTTTAGATAGTTTGACTTGGTAAATATCTGATCTGTACTGTCTGCCATGTTGCCTCTTGTACTGCTCCACTCAGAATGAAGAGAACTCAAACTCACAAAAAATTCTCTGGTAATAACATTGGTATGGAATTTCATGAAAAATTCATGCAATGCATGCACGATCAGAGTAGACATATTGCAACAATTACTGTGCTGACATGTTCGGTGTCAAAGATGGTTGAAGGCCTTACCTGTAGCTGTAGATTAGTTACACAATAGCCATAGTTAGCATTGTACATCAGAGTGCCATGTTTTAAGTAAGAGAAACACCTCAAACAGAATCAGGGACTGCGTCTCGCACTTGGAGCTTTTCGAACAACACCTGTGAAGAGTCTCCATGTGGAAGCTAATGAGCCATCTCTAGACGATCGACGAAAGAAATTATCCTTACAGTATGCTGCTCAACTGAAATCCAACCCCAAAAATCCTGCATTTAACCTTGTATTCAATCCAAAACATCAAGAAATATTTACACAAAATCAAAAGCTCATACCAACATTTGGCATCAGAATTTCAAAATTTTTGCTGGAACTTAATATAACTTTCGACACCATTGACGAGTACACCGTATCGGATGTACCACCATGGCTCATTCAAACACCTGATATCAATTTATCTCTACATGAGAGGGCAAAATCCAGTGCATTACCCGAAGAACACAAATCCTCCTTTCGGGAGTTCATTAGGGCTTTCCCTGACCATGTTCAGATCTACACTGACGGATCAAAAGATGGTGATAATGTTGCGGCAGCATGCTGTACATCTAATCACTGCTCCTCTATCCGACTCCCGGATACTGCCTCCATTTTCTCTGCGGAAGCATGTGCTATCGGTCTGGCGCTTGACCATATCGAAGAACACCGCATTGAAAAGGCAATCATCTGTTCAGACTCTCTTTCGGTTCTTCAGGCTTTGAAATCAAGAAGCCCTAGAAATACTCTAATCCAAAATCTTTTAATCCGAACATTTCGATTATCTTCTAAAAACTCAAATTACTTATCTCTGGATTCCCAGTCATGTGGGTATAAAGGGGAATGAACAGGCTGATAAAGCAGCTAAGACTGCTCTTCGCCTAGCACAAACAGATTTGAAACTACCATACACCGACATCAAACCTTCAATTCAGTCAGCCATCAAACACCATTGGCAACAAAGGTGGTCTACCGAAACGAACAATAAACTGTTTAAAATTCAACCTACACTTAATCCTAAACTGTCCAGTCGGAAAGACCGCAGAGAGGAGGATCCTCCCACATGCATGTGATTCTCCTCTCACAGTGGAGCATATTTTATTGCATTGTATTGATTTTAAACACATACGAGATCAATACTACGATGTCTCCGACATGTACACTTTGTTTCATGCCGTGAGACATAATCGTATTTTTAATTATCTCAAAGAGATCGGTATTTTAAGCAAAATATGAACGTTTCCTCATCATACATCGTATCAACTCAACATTTCATCGTTTCATCAACATTGTGCATGAGTTTTCTCATGTGTTTTAGCCAAATTTATTTTATCCCATGCAAACCTTTTTTTTTTTATCAAATTAACGTTTACAATCTGTGTTTTAGTCCTTACTTGCTTTTTCTTACCCTGAACTTTTATCCTGATATTAATGCATGACTTGTAGTTTGGCCCTAAATGACCTTAGTTGTCGATGGGCCGTAAAACTCAAACAAACAAACAAACAAACCTCAAACTGTAGATTAGTCAAGATAATGAACAATGCTCGGCCCTTCGGGCCTCGCATTGTCCATTATCTTGACTAATCTACAGTTTGAGGTGTTTCTCCTATACGTAAAGTGATTTCTGCAGGTATGTTTCCATGTAAACATATTTAAGGCATAAAGCAACAATTTTACAGTACAAAATTTCTGTGTTATAACTAACGTTTATAAGTCATCTGAAGCCATTTGAATGATTTTTGCAGATTTATTCATCAAACCTTATGGTTTTTAATAGATTAACGATGAAAAAATAGAATGTCAAAATTTTCGCCAAGTTACGGCACATATAACTTTAAATTTAAAGAAAAATCAAAGTACTGAAAGTACTAAATGGCTCGGTCTCAATGATTGGAGGATATATTTCTAAAGTCAACACTTTTTGTGGACAATAAGAAATAAAGTTTGCTAGTGTTCCTTCCAGTTTGGACTTCTGAGGATTCCTTGGACACCAAGGTGTTAAATAAGAAACATATACTAAACTCTTAGGAGCCCATTCTAATAGTTCCTATGGTGTTATATGCCAAATGACTTTATAGCATCTTTAACCTTTTCCTTGTTAATTTGATGTCAATTAAAATATCCATTCTGAATTGCTATTCTCGTTAAGTTCCTGGGACCAAAGTATCAGTTAACAAGTATTGTTTTGCAGCAGAGACAGACATGAGGCATATTTTTCTATGCCAAAATGTCTTAAATATAGAATATGTCAGTCCTCTAGAAGACTTATCAATATAGTCATACCATTTCTGAATAAACTGGTCAATTGGTCTACTTTTAACAAGTTTTTGTAATTAGTCTTTTGTAAAACAGCAAGTTGATTGATATATCCAAACATGATTTAAACTAGCTCTGGATAAAATATCTTAAACATCTTACAGCCATTTAAACAAGAGCTGTCGGAGAACAGCAAAGCTCGCCTATTCAGAAGAAGTTGTTGTTCAAGTATTTACTATTTAAACATGGAAATATGACAAATTAACAGACTAAAAAAAACCCTAAAGGGCCCCAAATTGGTTGTATTATCACGTTTAGCATCCATACACATTAGGAAAATAAAATCATAAACATTTATGATAACTTAAGCTTAAACAATTGACGAAACAGAAGCTTGCTCAAAAACTTTAACGTGAAATGGGACGCCAACGCTGACGCCGACGCCGGGGTGACAACATTAGCTCCCCCTATTCTTCGAATAGGCGAGCTAAAAACGTCTGGTCTATTTTCATGTTAAGTATACATTATGCCAAAAAGTAATCATTCTACATTTTATTCCAAGAGCAATTGGGTATCTTGTTAGCTCGCCGTAAACCATGAATTGTTTTATACACTTTTTTAACTTGAGGAAATTACAAATGATTTTTTCTTCAATATTTGTATTTTCAAATCCCAATACTTATGAGTATAATAAAAACTGGCATTACAAGTGACTAAAATATTTTCAGTTTAAAATCAACAGGAAGGGATACATTCCTTTGTTTCTTAAAAATAGTAGACACTGATTTAATTGTTTGTTCAGCAGTTTTTTCCTTTTCTTTAAAAACGCTACCATTAATGTTAAAAAATATACATAGATATGTATACCCTTCTTATCAAAATAATTCTATATCCCATAACGTAAACTGGTGTTGTTGGGCCAATTTACGTTTTGAGAATATTACAACTTTTATCTTTCTGATATATTAGAGTATAATTTCCATGTAATGCAATAATGTAATGCAATATTATTCAAATCCGTTATTTGTTGTAGAACAGTGTCATCGGCATATAAAATGATAAAGGTTTGGTATACATTTCAATATTATCTGTAAATAATTTGTCAATAGTTGTCAGACAATTAACATTCTTTTTCCGCCAGATAAGATTCCAAGTCATCAAGGTATATTGAAAATAGGAAAGGAGATATAAATAAGGTACCATACTGTGCATGTATATGTTCAATGTAATGATATATTATTATCAATGTTTATAAAACATCATATATGTGTGTTTGTGTCGGCTTCAATAGATTACCAACTTAAACTATAATCAACAGGTCAAAATTTCCGACAATATTAATTTAAACTTTTGTGATATTGCTTTTCTTCACTCATTTTCTAACCAAATACTTCAAGGTGTACGTCTATGCGATAAGAGAAATCATGCGCAACTATGCACGGTCACAAGAAATGAAAGTTGGCTAAGAATGTAGCCCTACTGGAACTCCTATGTCAATACAGAATACTGTTACATTAGAATATACACTGATCAAGAAACCTGTTTTTCTGATAAAATTGAGATATGATTTGTAAAAATATATTTCACCTGGAACTCAAAATGCATCGTTCTTAATAATCCACATGTAGCTCCATATTTAATTCTTAGCATATTAAAGCACTGATTATCTTTGATTAATAATTTACATTGTATATAATACGGAATATATTGAAGGAATTTTTATCCAACACCCACCAATGTTACCTATGATACTGATTGAAATACTGGTAAATCTCGAGTGACTTTACAGGTGAAAACAAAGACAGCTTATATGAAACAGTATATAATTGCCTTCCTATTGCTTCCTCAAACAACACCTACCTGTTGTTGATAAATATGTTGGCGTTAAGAGAACACCCCTTTATAAGACTGCAGTGCCAGGTGGTAGAGATTAGTTCCGCTCGAGTGATCACACAATGCAAGTGAGAATCAGGAGTATGTTTATGCAAGTTTTAATTACTAATCTCTGATGATTGTTGATAAAATATAACTCAGGATAATTGCTAAACATTTAACCGTTTTCTCCACGTTTGTTGTAGATTGAAACAGCTTTTTAAGTGCCGTTCTACGGAAGAATTATGAAAAAGAAATCGGCATTTTCATCGATCTACAAATGAAGTAGTCCAAAAAAATCTCACTTCGAGTTTTTGTCATTCGGACCAAATATACTTCGTTAATTACGTAGTTTACTGAATACGTTATATATATTATCAGAACGTCAAGCTCCTGTAAGCCTACATGTTATGAAAGTGGCTAAAATGTTTTTGGTGACAACCTCTATACGTGCTTTAATACATGTATGCATATATAATCTGATAATGTATACATGTGCTTATAAAATTATCGATAATTATGGATGTGGTAAATATTCATACCTTATTAACTGCCGTAAGTTGGAAGATTACGCAAGCTTGGACATTTAGAAAATGTTCATCGTCTCTCACGCGCTATTTGATCAGTTGACAAAGTTTATCCTAAATTTTCTTAGAGTTGTCTTTCTTCCATTGTGGATTTACACGTAACGCAGCCGTGATAAACAAATCTCCATTTCGTCCTGAGTTTTATTTGCTCCCGAAGTAATATGATTCAAATTACAAAAATCATTATTGTAAAAATTTTGATGTTTGAGGTAAAACATTGATTTCATTTTCTCCGTTGCGGGATAATTGTCACTAGTAGGGACTAAACGCGTGGGGCGAAGCGAAGCATTTTCGGGACGAAACGTCTTCATGCATTGTTAACAACATTTTCGGGACGGAAAGTCTAGATACATTGTAAACAATTCAAGTGAAAATTTTCCAACCTAAGATCATTTGTATAGTGTATATGGTAAGGATATGAAAGCAGTTATCTACTTCTCCTATTTCAACATTACAGATACGCTTATTTCAGTAACTTTCATATTCAAACTTTGCTATTTAAAATTCCCGGTAAAATCAAAGTTGTTGAATACACTGCCGTTAGGAGCGCTAGTATCTGCGAGCAAGTTCTAAGCCAATCATATTGAGGAAATTGACTGAAAGAGAATTTTGCAACCACGATCACAATGGCGAGGTTATCCTCGCCAAAAAGAGTCTTGAAAATTGCCTAAATAGTCAATCAGAAATCAATTAGCAAATATATGTAAAACAAAATGAGGCAGGTCAAGGTCGTTGCTGACCAGGGTAGTCAGACATTTGTTTGCTCCGTACATTTTGCTAAAAAACATCATTTGTGTGTGGAGAAACTTCTTCAGTTTTGACATGAGCCATCGTAATACATTGGTGTATTAGATTCCACAGACTTTTTTTGGTAATTTATCTTTGGAAAATGTGGAATTTGATTAGCACAATGGACTAACCAGGCGCTAACTACTGTTCACTCACGCATATGTGTATGTCTTCCTGCACGTGCAATACCCGTGTACTTTACTGTGTGTTACCTGTTCAGGTAAAACTTACTCTTTGACTGTACGTGATATTTCTAGACATACAGGATGTCCACAGTAACAAGAAAGAGTGTTGGTGGAAAAAGTTTAGCGATGGACAAGGACAGGGTCGATGAATTATACGGAATGATTTCCTCACTCATGACAAAGAGTGATATAGATAAACTCTTGGACAAAAAACTTGAAAAACTCAGAAAGGATATAAAAGCAGAAAACCGCGCGTTGGTAGAACAGCTGGAAGGGAGGATATTTGACCTGGAAAAGGAAAACGATGTGTTAAAGAAAAAGGTTGAGACACTGGAAAACCAGGCGCAGAATAATGAAAAATTCAGTGCTTCTATGGACTACAAACTAAATGAGCTCGAACAACAAGGAAGGAAAAATTCAATCCGGATTGTTGGACTCAGTGACGGTAATGAACGAGAATCGGTAGAAGAGTGTGTTGATAAAATAGTTGATTTTGTGAACAACTCCCTTGAAGTTCAGCTCAGTAAAACGGACATAGACATTGCCCATCGGCTGGGAAGATATAACAAGGACAGACCCAGAACTATTATATGCAAGTTCACTCATAGGAGAAAAAAAGCAGAGATCATATATAATCGTAGGAAGCTCAGCGGAAAAAGACAAGTAATCTTCGAGGACCTTACGAAGAGGAACCAAGATATTTTGAAGGCGGCGTATAAACTAGACAGTGTAAAAAATACCTATAGCATAGACGGAAAACTGTTCGTTGTGCTAAAGAATGGTAAGAAACGACGACTTCAGTATGACACAGAACTGACTGACCAATACCTTGCCGATGACAGAAACTTCAGGATCGGATCATTTGACTGAGTTTTCTTTCAATTATCTACAGTGTATGTGGATCTATTTCTAATATTCAGTGTTTTTTTTTGTGCCGTGCGATCGATAAGTGACTTTCGGTACGTCAAGTACCGCCAGGGACGAACTTCTCTGGTTGTCGATCAGACACCTGTAATGTTGATTGGATCCACTCTTGATTTGTTAAGATTAGTGTTTTTTCTGTATATTTTTCTCCGTTTTGAGTTATTCATATAAATTCATGTGTTATGGATGTAATGGTATATATGTATACACTATATATAATCAGTGGAAGGATTGTGTGAGGAATTTCGTATGAACCGGTAAGTAACATTTATTATTATCTCATTCTTGGAATTATTTGAATGAAACGATAATTGCTTCGCGTTATCCATCGAAATGGTAATTTTCCGGATAATTCTGCCCAATAGTGAGTTCCATCACTAATATTAGTGTACTACTTCCGGTTCTAGCGTTACTTCCGTTTGTTCTCGATCGACCATGCATGCTTGATTGGAATTTTACAAGAGACAGTTTGTGTGAATGCGTGAGTCAACAGTAGTGCTTAATCTTGACCAATTTGATATGTTTTACTCTTCTTTTTTCTTGCTTTTCTTTCCCTCTTCCTTTCATGGGCTAGATGTCATAATTTCTGTAGTTAATAACAGTATCAGATGATGGAGTGTGTATCAATTTTGTCGGTGAACTGCCAGGGACTCGGGGATAAAATGAAAAGAAAAGATGTTTTTGCCTATCTTAGGAGTAAAAATTGTAGTATATATTGTTTGCAAGACACCCATTTTACCGAAGAATGTCAAAATATTATTAGAAGTGAATGGGGCTGTGATTGTCACTTCAGTTCATTCAGATCCAACTCAAGGGGAGTTGCTATTTTATTGAATAATAATGTTGAGGTGAAAGTTATTAAAGAACGAAAAGATTTATCGGGAAATTTCTTAGCCCTTGATGCAATTGTAGATGGCTATAAAATTACTTTGATTACGTTATATGGGCCAAATACTGACTCACCTACTTTTTATGACTCTATAACAAATACTTTAGAAGATTTTGGTAATGATAATTACATTATATGTGGTGACTTTAATCTAGTCATCAACCCAGATCTAGATTATGATAGTAGTTATAAAAATGTTAATAATCCAAAGGCAAGGGAGAAGATTTTAGAAATTATTGAGAATTATTCACTGGTTGATATTTATAGGGATCTACACCCAGAGTCTAGACGCTTCACTTGGAGAAAGAAAACCCCTTTAAAACAAGCTAGATTGGACTTTTACCTTTTATCTGAAAACTTGTTACCAAGTGTGGCCAATGCAACTATAGAAGCGGGTTATAGATCTGATCATTCTTTTCCCATGATTAATTTAAAGTTCAATGAATTTAAACGAGGCAAGGGGCTCTGGAAATTCAATTCCTCACTATTATATGATGAAGAATATCTCAAAATTGTTAAGAATATTATTGTTGATACCAAAAGTCAGTACTGTTTACCAGTCTATGATCGGAACAACATTAGTAATGTTGCTGATACAGATATTCAATTTGTTATTAATGACCAACTTTTCCTTGAAACTCTGCTAATGGAAATAAGGGGTAAAAGTATCTCTTACTCATCTTTTAAAAAGAAACAGCTAAATTTGAATGAAGATAATCTTAAGAAAATTATTCAAAACCTAGAAGAACAAGAGCATGTAAATGTGGAAGTATTAGAGGATAAAAAAAAGCAGTTAGAAATATTACGAGTAAATAAAATTAAAGGAAGTGTCATTCGATCTAGAGCAAGATGGCAAGAAGAAGGTGAGAAACCAACAAAATATTTTTTAAGTCTAGAAAATAGGAACTTTGTTTCAAAGATAATACCTCGAATTGAAAAAGATAATAGTGCTATTCTAACAGATCAAAATTCTATTCTGAAAGAGGTTCATTCTTACTATGGAAAACTCTATGACGATAATTATGACATAGATGATTTTAATCTAACAGAGTATTTAGATATATATGATGTCAAAAAATTAAATGATTCTGAGTCTTTAGATTTAGAGGGGATCATCACTTTAGAAGAGGCAGCTAAAACCCTAAAAAAAATGAAAAATAATAAAAGTCCTGGTACAGATGGTTACACAGCCGAATTTTTTAAATGTTTTTGGAAGCAACTAGGAGTATTTATTGTCAGGTCTATTAATTATGGTTATATAAATGATAAATTGTCTATAACACAAAGACAAGGGGTTATCGTCTGTATTCCCAAGGGAGATAAGCCTAGGCAGTTTTTAAAAAATTGGAGACCTATCACTCTTTTAAACATAGTATATAAAATAGCTTCAGGATGTATTGCAAATAGAATTAAAAACGTGTTAGATAAGTTAATTTGTGAGGATCAAACAGGATTTCTTTCGGGTCGTTACATTGGTGAAAATACAAGATTAGTGTATGATATAATGCAATTTGCTGATGAAAAATATATTCCAGGTATGTTACTTATGTTAGATTTTGAAAAAGCCTTTGATTCTGTGTCTTGGAAATTTATAGATGAAGTCCTTAGATATTTCAATTTTGGTCCAGATATTCAAAAATGGATAAAGTTGTTTAATACTAACATTACGGCAACTGTAAATCAGGGGGGTAACCTGTCACCGTTTCTTCAAATTAAAAGGGGCTGCCGTCAAGGGGACCCAATCGCCCCATATATTTTCATCTTATGTGTTGAAGTGCTAGGTATCAGATTAAGAAACAATAAAAATATTAAAGGAATTGAAGTAGGTAATTTGCCTATCCTAATTTCTCAGTATGCTGATGACACTACGCTTATACTAAATGGTGCAGAATTATCGCTTCAAGAATCTATTAATGAATTAAAAACTTTTGCAAGAATCTCTGGTTTAAAACTAAATGTTGATAAAACACAGGTCATTTGGATTGGGAGCAAGACTTACAGTAATGAGGCCTTTCTACCGGAACTAAATTTACAGTGGGGAAAAACTAAATTTAACTTGTTAGGAATTGAGTTCAGTGTAAATCTACATGAGATTCCCAAATTAAATTTTGATAAGAAATTAATAAAATTAAAGGCATTAATAAAGTCATGGAATAGAAGAATACTTACACCTATTGGAAGAATAACCCTAATTAAGTCTTTGTTTATACCTCAATTTAACCATTTATTTACCTCTTTACCAAACCCTAGTGAAACTTTTTTTCAAGAGCTCAACTCAATTCTTTTTAACTTTTTATGGAACAGCAAAGTAGACAAAATAAAGAGGGATATCATAACACAAGATTATAGCAAAGGCGGATTGAAAATGATGAATATAAAATTGTTTGTTGATTCTTTGAAACTTGGTTGGATAAGCCGCTTACTGAAAAAAACATGCAAGTGGCAAATTATTTTTAACTCGCACACAGATTTTAAAATGCTGTCAACATGTGGTAATGTATATATTGAGAAATGTCGAAAGAAATGTAATAATAAATTCTGGAAAGATGTTTTCAAAGCATGGGAAAATTTTAATGATATAAATGGAAGTAAGGGAAATGTGGACAATCTAACGGGTGTGTTGACAAGGCCAATCTGGTATAATAAATCTATTATTGTTGGAGGAGAAGTAGTGTTTTATAAGTCCTGGTATGATAAAGGAGTGACAATAATCAATGATTTGATAAAAGATTATGTAACATGCTCCTTCTATACTTTTCAAGAATTTACAGAAAGATATAACATCAATACAAATTTTCTTCAATTTCAAGGTCTTATTTCATCTGTTAAAACATTTCTAAGTAGGCTAAATTTTGAAAATCACGAAGTATTTTATCCAATTATTCCTAATAATTTACTGTGTTTTATAAATAGCCTAAAAGGGACAAAATATTTTTATAAGATTATGGCCATGAATGGTGATTTTATTTCACCTGGTAGAAGAAAATGGGAGTATATATTTGATGAAATTGAATTAAATTGGGACAAAATATATAACAATCCTTTCAAGGTTACTAACAACACAAAGCTACAATGGTTTCAATACAGGGTAGTTCAAAATATTTTAACAACAAACTCTTTTTTATATAAAGTAGGATTAGTTAATAATCCAATATGTAATCTCTGTAATCTTGAAAATGAGAATATTGTTCATATTTTATGGGAATGCAGGGAGACTCAGAGATTTTTGCAAATTATAGAGACACTTTTAGATGCTTTGTATATCCCATTTCAATATAATAAGCCAAGTTTTCTTTTTGGTATGTGTCTGAATGATAGACCTTCTCCAACAAATAGACTAGATAATGAAATTTTAATCATAGTAAAATTTTACATATATAAAACAAGATGTCTACATAAAGCTTTAAATCCACATGCACTTATTAATTTAATTCATGAGCATTATACTACTCAAATACATATTGCTCTCGCAGCAATGGTGAAACTGCACATCAGAAATGTAAAAATGAATGGAGGAAATGGGAAAAAACTCGTGAAATTATGAGCACATTGATTTCCTGTATTTATTTATTTTTTTTTTTTTTTTTTTTTTATGAATATATACTACTATATACCGGTACATATTATTACATAACTGTAATATATAAGGGCAGGCATAGTCATAAGCTTGATTATTATTGATCTTTTTATTTTTATTTTATCTAAGTATTCTTAAAATTCTAACACATACGTCTTAACAATTCCAAGCGAAGCTCATGTTCACCGAGCATAAATGCCATATTAATGGAAAAATATCAAAGGTTTTTTTTTGTTTTTGTTTTTTGTCTCTAGCCCAGTCTCTTTCCCCTTTATCTCTGTTCTCTTCCTTTCTTTCCCAATATATTGTTTACTACTAGTCTTTATTTCTCTTTTCCTTTTCTTGCTTCTTCTAATGTGTATGTATGTGTGTAAAGATGAGTATGTAAGTGAGGACTTTTCTCGTTTGTGAGAAAAATAGAATACATGTATGTGCGAGTAGGTGCGTGTATGTGGTGCAAGTGGTATGAATGTTGTGTGATGCCTTTATTTATACCAACAGCTCAATTATGTTTAGTTAATTAATTAGGATCATTAATATTACTAAGGAAGATTTGAAAGGACCTATGATTTTGATGAATGATTATGAAAATGAGGATGAGTTATATATGATGATGTGATGCTGATGAATGATAATGATGATATGAATGATTAGGATTATGAATGATAAGGATGATGAATGATAATGATGATGAGAGGATAATAAAAATGATGAGGATGATGATGAATGATTACAGCATTGATGATGGGTGGCCATGATGATGAGGATGAGTGAGGAAATTGATGAATTACTGTAAAAAATTATGAGTAAATGTAAATGATGAAAGGATTTGATTGGTGAAAGTGAGGATGAATGGCTATGACTAATATGAGAATGATAATTTTGAGTGTGTTGATGAGGATCAATTGTGACTGATGAGGATGAACCTTTAAATGTGAATGAAAATCTGGTGAGAATGATAATGATGATAAGAAATAATGTGCATAATTAGAAGGAATATCATTATGATAAGCTATATAATTTAAAAATAATTAATTAAACTGTTTTTGTCTGTATATATTACTGCTGTTGGAAAAAATAAAACAATTAAAACAAAATTCCTCAATAATTAAAGAGTCTACATCGACAATTTCTGTCAATTGTTACCTTAGCAATAAAATCTTCTGTCAATGTGTGACATTAGCAACAAAATGTTCTGCCAATGTGTGACATAACAACAAAATGCTCTGTCGTTTGTTTTGTTTGTTTGTTTGAGTTTTACGGCCCATCGACAACTAAGGTCATTTAGGGCCAAACTACAAATCATGCATTAATATCAGGATAAAAGTTCAGGGTAAGAAAAAGCAAGTAAGGACTAAAACACAGATTGTAAACGTTAATTTGATAAAAAAAAAGAAGGTTTGCATGGGATAAAATAAATTTGGCTAAAACACATGAGAAAACTCATGCACAATGTTGATGAAACGATGAAATGTTGAGTTGATACGATGTATGATGAGAAAACGTTCATATTTTGCTTAAAATACCGATCTCTTTGAGATAATTAAAAATAAGATTATGTCTCACGGCATGAAATAAAGTGTACATGTCAGAGACATCATAGTATTTATCTCGTATGTGTTTAAAATCAATACAATGCAATAGAATATGCTCCACTGTGAGAGGAGAATCACATGCATGGCATGTAGGAGGATCCTCCCCTCTCAATAGATAGGAATGTGTAAAATGTGTGTGTCCAGTTCGGAGCCGAGAGAGTACAACTTCCTCTCTGCGGTCTCTCCGACTGGACAGTTTAGGATTAAGTGTAGGTTGAATTTTAAACAGTTTATTGTTTGTTTCGGTAGACCACCTTTGTTGCCAATGGTGTTTGATGGCTGACTGAATTGAAGGTTTGATGTCGGTGTATGGTAGTTTCAAATCTGTTTGTGCTAGGCGAAGAGCAGTCTTAGCTGCTTCATCAGCCTGTTCATTCCCCTTTATACCCACATGACTGGGAATCCAGAGATAAGTAATTTGAGTTTTAGAAGATAATCGAAATGTTCGGATTAAAAGATTTTGGATTAGAGTATTTCTAGGGCTTCTTGATTTCAAAGCCTGAAGAACCGAAAGAGAGTCTGAACAGATGATTGCCTTTTCAATGCGGTGTTCTTCGATATGGTCAAGCGCCAGACCGATAGCACATGCTTCCGCAGAGAAAATGGAGGCAATATCCGGGAGTCGGATAGAGGAGCAGTGATTAGATGTACAGCATGCTGCCGCAACTTTATCACCATCTTTTGATCCGTCAGTGTAGATCTGAACATGGTCAGGGAAAGCCCTAATGCACTCCCGAAAGGAGGATTTGTGTTCTTCGGGTAATGCACTGGATTTTGCCCTCTCATGTAGAGATAAATTGATATCAGGTGTTTGAATGAGCCATGGTGGTACATCCGATACGGTGTACTCGTCAATGGTGTCGAAAGTTATATTAAGTTCCAGCAAAAATTTTGAAATTCTGATGCCAAATGTTGGTCATGAGCTTTTGATTTTGTGTAAATATTTCTTTAAATATTTGCTTTGTCAATGTGTGACATTAGCAAAAGTTATAA